>NW_018164700.1:437402-447594 GCF_001263595.1 Phalaenopsis equestris | reverse complement strand
TGGCCACCCTTGGGCAGTCACTTGAAACTCAGCAAGAATCAGTCACCCAAGTCAGAGGAGGAACGAGATTACATGAGTAAGGTTCCTTATGCTTCAGCTATTGGTTCACTTATGTATGCTATGGTTTGCACCAGACCTGATATTGCCCATGGGGTGGGAGTCGTTAGCAGATACATGAGTAATCCTGGAAAGGAACATTGGGAAGCAGTGAAGTGGATCTTGAGGTACCTAAGAGGCTCTGCAGAAACTTGCTTGTGTTTCTCAGGAAAGAGTTCAGAGGTACGGGGCTATGTTGATGCTGATCTAGCTGGAGACATTGATACTAGAAGAAGTACTACAGGCTATATTTACACTATTGGTGGCACTGCAGTATCATGGGGCTCTAATCTGCAGAAGACAGTTTCGTTGTCTACTACAGAAGCTGAGTACATAGCAGTATCAGAGGCTGCAAAGGAGATGATATGGCTACAGGGCTTCTTGAAAGAATTAGGCAAGAAGGATCAGATGGGCGTACTCTACAGTGACAATCAGAGCGCTATATTCCTTGCCAGGAATCCAGCATTTCAGTCCAGGACAAAGCACATTCAGATCAGGTATCACTTCATAAGATCACTGTTGGATGACGGACAGTTGATGCTTGAGAAAATTTGTGGAAGCCAAAACCCTGCTGATATGTTGACAAAGGGTGTTACTCTGGAGAAACTGAAGTTGTGCGCAGCTTCAGTTGGTCTTCTAGCTTGAAGACAGAGGCCTTGAGCTGCAGAGGTGGAGGATTTGCGTTTGAAGAAAATGATAACACCGTCAGTGGAGGATGTTAGTTTGAGGAAGAAGACGTTGCAGTCTGTGTACAGGTCTCCAAGTGGGAGATTTGTTGAGTGTGGAGCCCAGTTATAATATAATAAATATATATGCTTTTTTTTGCCATTTCTGTAACTACTCCCGCCTATTTACTTGTGCCTAAGGAAGGTGGGTCCCGTCACCATTAAAGAAGGAAAGGAAGTTACATTTGATAAAAAGTGCAACTTGCAGGTGGTTATATTTAAGTGGTTTTATTTTCTCTTCACGTAATATGCTGGAATGGTTTTTTTTCTTTCTTGGCTTCTTGGATAGAACTTCAAGTGTAAAGAAAAGCAAGATTCGGCTCTCCCTCATTCTTCCTCTGTTCTGCGTTGGTTTGCTGGTGAAGGAAGTATCGCAAAGCACGGGGAAGAAGACTTACGGGCTGAAGGATACGAATCAGTAGAATCGCAAGGTGTGCTCTTCGGTGTATCTCGGTGTAGAGAAAAGAAGAGAGTGAGAAAGTGAGACTTTCTCCTACAATTATTATTGTGTTCAAACGGTGTAAATTCCTCAATTAGTAAAATCCTCTGCAACTCCGTGGATGTAGGCAATTTGCCGAACCACGTAAATCTGTGTGTTCTTTTCTGGTGTGATTTTTCTCGTGTCATTTTTTTTTCACTTCGTCGTCGATCGTTTTAAATTTCAAAGTTAACACAACAGTTACAGTTGTGAGGTGCTTTGTGATGTGTTGGATATGGATGTATGTCATATGATTTTAGGTAGACCGTGGCAATTTGATGGAGGCGTATGGTATGAAGGTAAAGCTAATACCTATACTTTGGATTGCAAGGGAAGGAAATTCCGACTTGTACATCATAATGGTAATTAAAAAAACCAACAACCTGTTCCCAATGCTTGTCTGACAGATTCCAGAATTGAAATTCTACAGGAATTTAAAGATGCATAACAAATATATGCAGTTTTGTTTGTAGAGCAGCATGGTGATATCCAGGAAATTCCTATTAAAGTTCAACAATTGCTGCAGCAATTTAGTGACCCGATTCCTAAAGAACTACCTCATAATCTACCTCCCATGAGACCTATGCAACATCATATTGAATTTCCTCCAGGACGAGTAATACCTAACTTACCTCACTATATGTTGAGTCCTAAAGAGCTCCAGATTCTCCAGGATTTTGTGGAGGAACTTCTCAAGAAACAATTGGTCCAACCAAGCCTTGGCCCATGCACTGTACCTCTTTGTTGTGCCGTAGAAGAATGGGAAATGGTGATTATGCATAGACAACCGAGCTATCATTAAGATAAATGTCATGTTTCTTTTTCTGATATATTGACTGGAAGATCTCTTGAATAAACTATCTGAAGCTCAACTTATATTAGTCTATAGTGCCTTCTATGATTTACCTTTACAGCACCTAACTTTGCTGTTTGAGAACTTAAGGGAATTTAAAATGTATCTTATTTTATAGAAATGAGAATTTGTTGTTACAAACATCCTCTTCCTTGGTTATTTTGTTAGCGATGGTGGAATTAAACAGATCCTAACAAATTTTCTGCAATCCAGTTCCCACCTTTATTTCTGAAGTTCGAAGCTTCAATGGGTTGGCTAACTTTTAGCAAAGTTTTTAGTCACAGCTTTAGTGCCTTGGAGACGCCACTCACTGATTGTTTGATGGAAAAATCCTTTGTGTGGCAGCATACCAGTATCAAAGCTTCAAAAATATTAAGGAAGCCTTGTGTAAAGCATGGGTGCTGGCCATCCCCACTTTGGCAAATCGTTTAGAGTTGAAGTAGATGCCCTCTTTCTATTGGCATTGGCACAATTTTATTGCATGAGGACGAACTAGTAGAATTCTTTAGCAAAACTAAGTACAACTAGACAACAATGGACTACATACGAACACGAGTTATATGCGGTGGATTGACGCCAATAATTTTTTTTATAGCGATCACAAAGCCTACAATTTTTACAAACTCAGACAACATTGAGCAACATGCATATGAGATGGATTGTCTTTTTGCAAAAAATTAGCTTTGTTCTTGGCCACAAAGTAGGGAAACGCAACATGGTTGCTGATGCTCTCAGCAGGGGAGCTAATTTGTTGGTGGCAGTTTGTTGTGAATTTTAGAGCAAATAAACACAAGAATCAACACAAATTCAGAAGAAACACAGAGATTTAATGAGGTTTGGCAAAGATGCCTACGTCATTGGGAGCAGAGCGACGACATTCCTTCAATTCACAAAAAGAGTACAGAATATAGACCTAGAGTTACAAACAGACATATATATAATCCTGGAATACAAAATGTAATTACAGAATTACCCCTGTATTGTATCGCAGGGGCGTTGCCCCCGCACTCATAACCCACATAACGAAAAACTCCTCAAATTGGACAGATGCTTCCGCTCCGCTCCAGGATCTGTCCCTTATATGATATATGAGTCATACCTAATAAATCTCCATAATACCTTGGACTTTCTCACATGCACTGAAGTGGGTTGGGCTACCATGCTGTCTAGCAACTGCAAACATTCAACAAGTCCAAGCAATGCAAGAACTTGTTGATAGTAACCGACTTAGTCAACATATCGGTTGCATTTTCATCTATATGAGTCTTCTGCAACAGCATCTCACCAGAAGCAATCAATTCTCTGACCTTGTGATACCTGACATCAATATGTTTGGTTCTCGCATGGTACACCTGGTTTTTAGCCAGATAAATATTTAGCCAGTAGCCAGATAAATAACACTCTGACTATTACAATGCAACTGAACTCTACCTTACTCAACACTCAGTTCCTTTACTAGCCCAGTAAGTCATAAGACTTCTTTAACAGCTTTAACTTTTGTCATGTACTCAGTTTTAGTTAGAGATAATGTCACAATAAACTGAACTGTTGATTTTCAATATATAAGCCCTCCACCAAGAGTAAACACATACCCAATTGTAGACCTTCTGTCATCCAAATCAGTTGCATAGTTTGAATCAACGTACCTCACAACTGAAGGATTATCCTGCTGACTGTCAAAAATAATTGCATGTCCTACAGTACCCTTCAAATATCTAAAAATTCACTTGACTGTTTCCCAATGTCGTCTTCCTGGTTTAGACATGTATTTACTGACTTGACTAACAACATGAGCCAAATCAGGGTGAGTACATACCATTGCATACATCGAGTAGCCAACTGCACTAGCATATGAAACATTTGTCATGTCTTCAAAAATTTGTATCTGTCTTAAGACACTGTTCTGAAGAAAGCTTAAAATGATTTGCCAATAAAGTGCTCACAGGTTTTGCTTTGCTCATCTCAAACATGTCCAACATTTTCTCAACATAGCCTCGTTGAGATAAACACAGTCGTCTTGAGCTTTTATCTCAATGAATCTTCATTCCAAAAATCTTCCTTTTTGGATCAAAGTCTTTCATGTCAAATTCCTGACTTAATAAAGCTTTCAAGCTAAGGAAATCATTCATATTCTTTGCAGCAATTAGTATATCAACATATAATAGTAAAAAAATAATAGAACCATCATCAAGACTCTTGACATAGACATAAAAATCATACTCATATGTTTTATAGTCAATCTGAATCATGTAAGAGTTGAACTGCTTGTACCATTGTCTTGGAGATTGTTTCAACTCATACAACGATTTCTTTAATCTACAAACCAAATGCTCCTGTCCAGGTTGAGTGAACCATTCTGGCTGCTCCATATAAATCTGCTTTTCCAGATCACCATGTAAGAAAGCAATTTTAACATTCATCTGCTCCAGATGTAAATCCCAATTATCTGTTAATGCAAGCACTGTTCTGATTGAAGTATGTCTGACCACAGAAAAAAAAATTTCATCATAATCTATCCCCTTCTGCTGTGAAAATCTCTTTGCTACCAATCAAGCTTTGAACTTTTTCAATTCTTTTTCTGATATTGTTGTTTTCCTTTTGTACACTCATTTGCATTTAATAGTCTTTTTTCTCTCAAGAAGTTGAACTAGCTCTCATGTGTGATTTTTCTGCAAAGATTCTATCTCCTCAACTATTGCACCCATTCATTTCTCTTTCTTCTGGCTGATGATAGCTCCTTGAAAAGTGACTGGATCATCGTTTTTGATGAGAAGTGCACAAAAGATCAAGTCTGCATAGCCCAATCTGCTAGGAGAACTTATATTGGTATGTCTCTGTCTATCTTTGACAAAAGTGTAATTCTGTAAATCATCTGTATTGTAATCACCAGCTGTTGGTTCTGAACTTTCAACTGTCTAAGTTGCTACTGAATATTGTTCTAGATTCATTTGCATTGTATCTGAACTAGAATTGTTCCCCTTCACCTTATCTTGATTATGCTGCAACATGAACCACGTATCAAAAACTGCATCTCTACTTATCATTATTTTCTTTGCAATCGGATCTCAAAACTTGTATCCTTTCACACATTTCTTGTAGCCCAGAAAAATGCACTTATTGGATTTTAGATTAAGTTTTGATCTTTCATCTTCAGGTACATGCACATAAGCTGGACAATAAAAAATTCGTAATTGATCAAAATTAATTAGATTATCTGTCCATATCTCTTTTGTAACTATGTCACCCAATGATGCCCGAGGTGATCTATTGATGAGATAACATGTTATATTCACAGTCTCTACCCAGAAGCTTTTAGAAAGTTTTGCATTCAGTCTCAAGCATCTTGCCCTTTCAGTTAAGAACTTATTCATTCTTTCTGCAACACCAGGCTGTTATGGTGTCTTACGCATAGAAAAATGTCTCTGAATCTCATGCTCCTCACAGAACTTTTGAAATTGCATATTTGTGTATCCTGTGTTATTATTAGATCTCAAGTACTTGATCTTTTTGTCAGTCTGGTTCTCCGCCTCAGCTTTCCACAATTTGAATTTGGAGAAAACTTCAGATTTCTGTTTCAAGAAATACACCGAAACTTTCCTTGAGAAATCATCAATAAATATAACATAATACAGAGATCCTTCCAATGATGATTCTCTGGTTGGGCCCCATACACCAGAATGCTCATAATTAAGAATCCATTCAATTGTGTTTTTCAGTCATGAAATGAACTCTAATCTGTTTTTCAATAGCACAGAACTTACAAAAATCAAGTTTGCAGAACTTTCTTTTTTGTAATTCAGTCATCCCGCGTTCACTAAAATGACCCAGACGCATGTGTCATAGCTTTGTATTATCATCATCTGAATCAACAGAATGAACTTCACCTACAACTGTACTCCCCAACAATTTGTAGATATTACCTGCAGTTATCTTTTCTTTCATCACAGTCAGTGCACCCTTAATAATTCTGATGGTTTCTCTATGCCATCTGCCTTATGAATGTAACCATTTCTATGTAGAGTGCCCAAGAAAATCAAATACTTCTTCAAATCTAGAATATGTCTAACATCACATAATGTTCTAACAGTGTCATCATATATCTTAATTCTGACTTTACTAATATCAACATATTGCACCATATATCATCACCTAAATAGACTAAGCCAAAATTAATTAATTTGTATGAAGTAAACCACTTCCTGTTAGGTTTTATGTGATAAGAGCATCCTGAATCAAGAATTCATGCATTCATGAACTGAATTGATGAAACTGAAAGCATATCACCACTACTGCAATCTGAATTGTCACTTTGCATCACATTTACAGACTTCGATGATGCATCACGTTTCTCCTCAGTTTGTTTCTTTAGCTCTGTTTGACCCAGTTGCAACTTCTCAGCTTTTCAGCTACAGCTGTGCTGCCCCAAAAAGCTGCTGCGGGGAAGCTGACTGTCTGTTTGCTATAGCTGTGTGAAAACAGCTGCTGTTTCCGGAAAAATAAACATTCTGTTCCTGTTTAGTGAAGCTGTTTAAAACAGAATTATGACAGCACTATATTTGATATTGTAGAAGCATAAATTTATTACAAAATATAATAGAAGTACATATACATCACTCACTTAGCACTGAGTATGAAAAGTGCTAAGAAGAAAATATATAACAGAAGTACATATACGAAATATAACAGAAGTATATATACACCACTCATTTCAGAAAAATGTTATCTCATTTATGGTGTTCCATGCTCCGATGTAAAGCCAACCTCAATTCCTTCTATTTCTTGTTTTGCTTCTTAACCTTATTGTAATAGTCAATTTATGCATAGCTTGTTGTACACATGCTGTTTGAAATTTCGAATAATTTATTATATGTATTGTTTAGCTACTGATTGTGATGCTTTGACATTGGAGAAAAAACCCCAGTCAATGAAGAGAAAACAATCTAAGAATTGTGACGTAAATGTTCAATTACAACTTTAAAGTTCAAACCTATTACAAATTAACTTCTAATCACACAAAGAAATTCCGTAATTTATTCTCTTTAAACAAAATTTACGTCCACAACCACAACAGTTCACTTTTAAGCATCCACTTAAATCAATGACCTATTGGCCTACAAGCATGGTTAAGATTCCTCTTCACAGATTGCCTTCTGATTTGAAAAATGTGCTCAGAAATCCATAAACTAATAGTTCTAAAACATATTACTTTCTCAATAAAATTCTCCCGTACAAAAATAAAGAAACAGTAAAAAGAGAAGAAAATCCTAGCTGCTTGTCCTACAACCGAAATTCAGCTAGGGGAAAGAAAAACAATGGCACGGATTTATAAAACATTCAAATGATTGGTAACATAAAGTAACAGAATCTAGTAATATTCTACCCAAACAAAGCTCCCACGGAACAAGAAGAATAACCCCTTCAAGCAACTAACGGCGACCATCATATCCAAAACTAACAAATACGTACAAAAAGGGCAAAAAACCAAATAAGTCATCCTTCCAAAATTACAGGTAAAATTACAAGCGAAGGGGAACGAAAAGAAGAATGCTAAGAACACAAATTTACATAGAATTAAGAGCAGTTGATGAATGAAAAAGCACTAGCAGAGAATACCTTAGGGTTTGTGAGGAAAATAGAGCGGATAGATTCCTTATCACTAGCAGAATCCCGGATCAAAGAGCACCAACAGAGATTGTTAGAGAAAACAAACGCGCGATCTGGAATTAACAATGAGGAAAGCGGACTGTGACGAAGAGGCTAGAGAAGAAAAACAGAAAGCGGAGAGTTCGGCGTCAAGCAGATGAATTTCGCAGAGGGGTATTATGGTTGAACATCTTCCACGAACGCTGGGCAACGGGTTTCGACCTGCGGCGGGCTTACTGCGCCAAAACAAATAGAAATTTTTGGCGGTCTGCGACCGCAGCCAAACGGACCCTTAAGTTATGAACAATCTCTCTTCATATGACCTGACTCATTGCACTTATAACAATGAATTGTTTTTTTTTCTTTAGACTTTGATTTGAAATTTTTCATCTTCCAGAATTCTCATTCTCTTTCTTTTTTCCACGATCCTGATTATCCTTAACATATAAACTATCACCATGAGAATTTTCCTCTGCATTCTGTTTTCGTTTTTGTGAGTCAATAATGCTGCAGTAATCTTATCAACTTTAATTGTTTTTTTTCTCATAAATAAGAGTAGTCACCAGATGTTCGTAAGAAAAAGATAATGAACACAACAGAATTATTATTCTGTCTTCATCCTCAATACTCACATCAAACCGTGATAAATCTGTGATTATTTGATTGAAGACATTCAGATGCTGCGCTAGATCAGAGTCTTCTTGCATCTTTATCCCATACAGTTTTTCTTCAGATACAATTTTTTTCTCAGAGATTTGGACATAAACTGAGTTTTTTATTTCTTTCATACCTCTCTTAGAGATTTTAGATTCATTATGTGATACATAAACTCATCTGTCAGACATAAGCGACGGTTGATGTTGTTCTTTGTTGCAATTCTTCTCAATATTCATCATCCATGGCATTCGGTTTCATTGCTTGCAAAGCCTTCAAGCTTCCTTATTATGCCTACAAATCTTTCACCATTTTCTGTCATAATCCGAAGTTACCTGTTCCATCAAACTTCACTACTTCAAATTTTACACCAGACATTGACATCTGAAATTACTCTTGCTGCAAATTTCTTCTGCAAAGCTCCACTGCCTCTATAATCCTTCGTGGAAGTCAAAATTCCTTTGTACAAAATCCTTCACCGAAAATCAGAACTCCTTCCCAAACTGCTGAAGAAGGATGGGAAGTGGCGAGCGGATTCTTCTGTCACAATGCGAACCTATGCGAACACCTCCTATTGCAATTCATCAAAGCAAGATGAACTCCTCCTGCTGCAATTCATCATGAACTCCTGCAATTCGTCGAAGCCCCTTTGCGAATTCCTCTAAGCATCGCGCAAATCTGTAGGTCTATTGCGATTCTCGCTGATCTGCCCAAACGCCTTCACCGAACTCCTTCAGTTCCCCAAAATGCTTGCAGTCTTGCTCACGCCGAAAGTCGTGATTTGCCTGTTGTTCTTGTGTCGAAGCCCTAGTCGAACACTTCTCTGTCAAATCGCCTTCGTCCTTGCGTCGAAATTCTCTTCCGCCCTAGATTCTCTCTCTGATACTACTTGTTGAGAATTTTAGGGCAAAGAAACACAAAAATCGACACAAATCCAGAAGAAAATATAGAGATTTAATGAGATTCGGGAAAGATGTCCACGTCTTCGGGAGCAGAGCGGCGGTTTTCCTTCAATTTAAAAAAAGAGAACAGGATACAAACCTATATAACCCTGGAGTAGAATATGTAATTACAGAATTACTCTTGTACCATACCACCCCAAAACCGCATAACGAAAATCTTCTCAAATTTAACAAATGCTTCCGCTCCACTCCTATGAGCCATACCTAACGCAATTCAACCCATGATCACGAGAATGGAAGCTTTTAGAGAACAATACAACTGGGATGATGATTTTGCGGAGCCTTGGCACACTTGTGTAAACAAATCACCAGTGGCTGATTACGCTATAAAGCATCCCTTTTTATTTATAAGGTAATTAATTATGTTTTTCAAATACTTCGGTGCGTACTCAACTCATTGAAGACATGCATGCCGGTGGACTCACGACTCATGCAGGGAGGGGAAATTCTATAGCACAATTATCTGCTTGATTCTTCTGGCCAAAGCTTCGACAAGATGTTTTTCGTTTCTCTGAACGGTGGCTACATGTCAATCTTACAAGGGAACTTCGCAAAACACGTGTTTGTATCTTCCTCTATTGATTCCTGAAACCATTTGGGAGGATTTAACTTGATTTTCTTTTGGGTTTTGGTTATGGTATGGCTCATATACCATATCGGGACAGACGCTGGATCGAAGCGGAGCGGAGCGGAGCAGAGCGGAGCGGAGCGAAGCGGAAGAATCTGTCCAAATTGGGAAGTTACGTGGGTTGGGGTGCGGGGGCAAAGCCCCGCGGTTTGG
>NW_018164700.1:435838-436871 GCF_001263595.1 Phalaenopsis equestris | reverse complement strand
GCTTGGACGGCTCGGCGCCAGGCTGCGATCGGGCAGGAGGAGGCAGCAGAGAAGGAAGGTTCTGCGCCCGCTGGAAAAGGAAGGTGGAGGCGCTGTTTGAATAAAAAAAAAAAAAAATCGGGAAGCTGCCCCTGTGGAAACGAAGAAGGAAAGGAGCGGAGTCTTCGTGAGAAGGGCAGAAAATAGAATCAAAGAATCTTTGATAGAGGAATATTCACTTCCATCTTTGGCTCCAGTGAAGGCTGCTTGATTTCTTTCTTCCGCTGAAGACTGCGAAAGGGAAGTTGAAGGCTGCTGCACTTGATTCCTTAATTAAAAGTAAAAGCATTTAATTAAGGGAAATATATATATTTTTTTTTTTCAAAAAAAAAAAAATATTTTTTTTTCCTACCTCTTTAAAAAAAAAAAAAATAATAATAATAAAAAAAAAAAGAGGTCTAAGCAAGGATTTTTGCAGAGGAATTTTTTGTAGAAAGTTTTGTTGCAGGAATAATTTTCAGATGGCATTTTCTGGTGCGAAATTCGAGGTGGTGAAGTTTGACGGAACTGGTAACTTCGGATTGTGGCAAACCAGGGTGAAAGATCTGTTGGCGCAACAGGGAATCTTGAAAGCTCTGCGGGCAACAAAACCAGATGCCATGGAGGATGAAGATTGGGAAGAATTGCAACAGCGAGCGGCAGCGACGATACGACTATGTCTGGCAGGTGAGGTTATGTATCACGTGATGAATCTGAAATCTCCAGGAGAAGTTTGGAAGAAATTGGAAACTCAGTTTATGGCAAAATCTTTGACGAACAAGTTGTATCTGAAGCAAAAGTTATATGGGTTGAAGATGCAGGAAGGTTCTGATCTGGCACAGCACGTGAATGACTTCAATCAAATAATCACTGATTTATCACAGCTTGATGTGAGTATTGAGGATGAAGATCGAGCGATGATTTTATTGTGCTCATTGCCCTCTTCCTATGAACACCTGGTGACTACTCTGACATATGGGAAAGAGACTATCAAAGTTGATGAGATTACTGCAGC
>NW_018164700.1:433532-434330 GCF_001263595.1 Phalaenopsis equestris | reverse complement strand
AAAGAAAAATGGATGGGTGCAATGGTTGAGGAGATGGAGTCTTTGCATAAAAATCACACTTGGGAGCTAGTTCAGCTTCCAGAGGGAAAGAAGACCATTAGGTGCAAATGGGTCTACAAAAGGATGCAGTTTTTGATGCAGTTTTTGATGAGCAGTTTATGTTACAGCAGAATCAAGACAAGGTGTCAGGGAACAGTTCCAGTTCAGATGCAGTGCAGATGGATTTAGAACAACAGCCAATAGCTTCTGAGAGAGGTGAAAGTTCAAATCCAACACCTGGTGATTCTATTCCAGATGATCTGCAGAATTACAATCTAGCCAGAGATAGACAGAGACGCACCAATGTAAGACCTCCTAGCAGATTGGGTTATGAAGACTTGGTCTCTTGTGCACTTCTCATCAGCAGCGATGATCCAGCCACTTTTCAAGGAGCTATCACTAGCCAGGAGAAAGAAAAATGGATGGGTGCAATGGTTGAGGAGATGGAGTCTTTGCATAAAAATCACACTTGGGAGCTAGTTCAGCTTCCAGAGGGAAAGAAGACCATTAGGTGCAAATGGGTCTACAAAAGGATGCAGTTTTTGATGCAGTTTTTGATGAGCAGTTTATGTTACAGCAGAATCAAGATAAAGTGTCAGGGAACAGTTCCAGTTCAGATGCAGTGCAGATGGATTTAGAACAACAGCCAGTAGCTTCTGAGAGAGGTGAAAGTTCAAATCCAACACCTGGTGATTCTATTCCAGATGATCTGCAGAATTACAATCTAGCCAGAGATAGACAGAGACGCACCAATGTAAG
>NW_018164700.1:425492-433455 GCF_001263595.1 Phalaenopsis equestris | reverse complement strand
TATGGGCCCGAGGCAGTGGGGGCGGTGGCGGTGGCGGTTGTGGCCGGTTTGGCTGGACTTGCTCAACTTTCTCGGGGGAGATGCCAAACTGGATCATATTACCAAGTACAATTTTTTCACTTTAAGAACTTGAGTTTGATTTTTTCCAGTATTTTCAAAAAAAAAAAACATCTTGAAAGCAGAGGAAATCTAATATCAATTATAAAAACAATATGAATTTAAGTTAAGGGGGCATTTACATAAATACCACACAAATCTTATGTATTTACATATCTACAGCTAAACTTTAATGATTACATTCATAACACTCAAATCTTTAGCATCACATAAAGAATATCACTTTACTAACTCTATAAAAGTCAAATGTACATTTTTTTGCATAGGTTTATAACACCAAGGTGCTATAAATGTGAATATCAAAACTTAGGTGTCAGATATGTAAATTTCTCTTAATTAAAGCATACGCTAGAATAGATTAGTGATAAGGTGCTCTGTGATCAAGATCCAGTCATGAAGAAAACAGCTTCTGTAACAATGAAAGATAAATGACAAGAAGATATCTTATCCGGTTAAAAAGCTTCAAATCCAAGAGATTTCTAATCCACTGAAATTACAGTTGTAATATTCACATCCACGTTCTAGCACTACTAAAACTTAAGGTTAATAAAGTTGGGATGTTTTATGGCTTGGACTTTATCTATACTCTGTCAATTTTCCCTCTTTTATATTTAGGATTCAAGTCAGATTGTATGAGAAATTGAGATTTTCAAGGGAAAAGTCTTGCACATTATGGAAATCCGATACTTGAAACTTAATGGAATTAGAAATCACGCAGTTAAACAAGACACAGGCTGTTTAGTATGATTTTTTTTTTCTACTTTTTGTTTTTATTTTATTTTATTTTATTTATATTTCATTTGAATCAAAATATGCTTGACATCTTTGATTAAGATATAGTTGTTGTAAAAAACACTCAAAACATCTAAAATTTTTTCTTAATATTTTCAAAAATATGTTAATTTGTTTTTAGAAACATAAAATAAAAACACTTAATATGTTTTTAAAAAGCAAAAGAATCAAAAATAAATAAATAAATTGATCCCAAACAAGCTCATAGAGTTACCTTTTATAAAACCCAAAAGGAATGAGGCTTTGTCTTTCATGGAACTACTGTGAAACGAAATCCATCACATATTCATTACAGCGAGTAAGAAACTTTCTCTGAAGAATAAAAAGCCAGAGGATTAAAGATGTATGCTTCAATATTTTTTTGAAGGTCGAGGGAAGGTAAATTCAGGTCGGGGGAGAAGATGAAACAAGATGTTATGATGGTGCATGTAGATTCATTTTTTATTTTTTTTAAGAAACAGATAACGAACTGCAGCAAACAAATTCTATGGCTTTTAATAGGTTATATAATGGATTTTAAATCAGAGAAGATTCCTTGGCATTAAAGATTAAAAGTTGTGCCATATATAGGCACATAAGGTAAGTAGAAAAAGAAGAAAAATAAGGAGACATATAACCTCAAATAAGAGGATATAAATATTAAGCACTAGGAGAATATATTTCCTAATTTAATACTTTTCAAGAATAGTACCTTAAAATTTTGTTACTTTTCTATGATAACACTCCTCCTTAAGATGGTGCATAGATGAACAAAAAATTTTAGTTTATTACAAAGATTCAAAGACAAGGTTACATGGCTTCAGTAAATATATTAAGCAATCATTCTTCACTTGGTAGGGGAGAAGTGATTTTCTTTAACAAGGCTGCATATTTTATGCAATGTCAGACTATTGCAATATGTTTCATTCTTTCATAGAATGTTTGATTGCTTGCTGTTGAGAAAATTAGGGCGAGGAAAAAACAGTAACGACACAAATCCAGAAGAACACAGAGATTTAACGAGGTTCGGCAAAGATGCCTACGTCCTCGGGAGCAGAGCGGCGAGTTCCTTTCAATATTCAGAAAAGAGTTTACAGATTCAAGGATTACCTCCTGGGGTTACTAACAGACATATTTATAACCCCAGGAGTAAACCTTAGACACAATATGTAATTACTACATTACCCCTGTACCAAACCGCAGGGCTTTGCCCCCGCACCCCAACCCACGTAACTTTCCAATTTGAACAGATTCTTCTGCTTCGATCCAGCGTCTATCCCGATATGATATATGAGTCATACCATAACAGGTTTACCTAGAACAAAAAAAGGGTTTGATTCTATTATGGTTGTAGTAAATCGGTTCTAAAAATGTCACACTTCATTGCTTGCGAAAAGACATTTGAGGCCCTCAACATAGCTCGACTATTTTTTCTGGAAATAGTTTCACTTCGCGGGTTTCCGAGAAGCTTAAATTCTGATAGGAATGTTAAATTCATGAGCTATTTTTGGCAAGCAATGAAGC
Organism: Phalaenopsis equestris; assembly: GCF_001263595.1. Classification (NCBI taxonomy): domain Eukaryota; kingdom Viridiplantae; phylum Streptophyta; class Magnoliopsida; order Asparagales; family Orchidaceae; genus Phalaenopsis; species Phalaenopsis equestris. Next base: position 431,043 of record NW_018164700.1, on the reverse strand, counting down.
GTCTACGTGGTGATCTTTGCTTGAGTTCTGCTTACTACCCACGAACCGATGGGCGAACAAAAGTTAGAAATAGGACACACAATCCTATAGTGCAATGTTTGGCCGGTGACCAACCTTAACAATGGGACGAAGTATTAAGTCAAGCTGAGTTTGCTTATAACTCTATGACCAACTGATCTACAGGTCGTTCTCCATTTAGCTTTGTTTATACAAAAGCACCCAACCATATCATGGATTTGGCTGTTCTACCTGCAGCTCGCAACAAAGCTGCTGAAACCTTGACAGATTTTACAGATATTCTTGAAGAGGTCGAAACAAAATTAACCACTTACACACAACATTATAAGTGGCAGGGAGATAAAGGGAGGCGCAACGGAGCTTGTAATATGGGTCACGATCTATTTGCTCAAGGAAGGATTTCTTGTGGGGACTTACTCCAAGCTAAAGCCTTGCAAGCTAGGCACTTGTTCCCATGATTAAAAAAAAGAATCAAATGACAATTCGTAAGTTGCAGAGTTACCATCGTATTTAAGTATCTCTTCTACAGTCAATGTGAGAGACATTTATAAATATCACCCTCCGAATTCCGTGGCTGTCACCGAACTCTGTCTGAGTTCTTCTGAAGCGGAGGAGAATATGGCATAGCAGATGACCTCGCGTGATTGGAATTTATATGCTTTTCTATTTTCCTAGTTTATTATTATAGCAGTTGGTAAGCCTCATTAAGTTAGCTTATGTTTAATTCCTTCTTATCTCAACCTTAATTGTGGTCAGAAACTATATATATATATGTTATTCATAATGATGATTTGCCTCCTGTACACTTAAGAAAATGTGAATTTTCTCCAAGTAGTTTTGTTTATGTGGGAGACAACTTGACACCGTTGATGAGTATTTTAATCCTTCAACCGATCAAAAAGTTTAGGATCAAGAGACCTCTTCAAAATTGAAATTGAACGATCATAATCTTAGGGCAACGAAAGAGTAGATGAAAGCTTTGATCTTTGAGATGAGTATGACTTGTGATCTGAACCTTGCCATTGGATGTTTTTGAAATTGGTGATGAAGTTGATCTAATTTGGACCATTAGATCTTAAGGCAATAGACAAATAGGTGAATCCTTGGGGTTTGACATTAATCTTTCTGATTATTTGAATCGTATTCTTGGTATTTTTTTGAGATAGTGAGATTAATGTTCGAGATGATGTGTGAGTTGAATTCACAAATTCTAGTTGAGGCTTTGAGATCAGTATTACTCCCTAACCTTTTGATTGATGAGTCATACATTTTGAGTTGATTTGATTGTTCAAATATTATTGCAAAGTATGAATCTTGAAGTTCTTGATCAAATGATTGAGATTAATGATAATAAGATAATTTTATCTAAGTATCAAGCAAACAAAATTTTAAAGGTCTTAAATCTTCCTATGAAAATGTTTAACTGCATTAGAAGATTAACTAACCATGAACAAAGTTTGTTTTGCCTGCACTTATTTCTTGTACTTAATAATTTGAGTACTACCCTAATGTGTCTAACAATTCGAGTACCACCACTTTAAGAACAATTGTGTCAGAGGGGATTCGAACCACTGACCAGAGGGGTATTATACTGTGAATGCCAACCAATAGGCTAGGGCATGCGACACATATATTATATGTGTTTGTGTGTGTATGATTCTATTATGTATGAAAATATGTATTTTATTTTAAAATTTAAAAATAATAATATTTTTGAAGTGATATAAAAAAATTGGGTGGTATAAAAAGTAAAGTTTAGATGTTAGATGTGTAAATACATACTAACTGTGTGGTTCAAATGCCTCACTTAAAAAACATCATAATATCATGAAAGAGCATTTACATAACACCCAATTCCTAGTATTTACATAGCCAATACCTAAACTTTAATTTTTATATTTATATCATTCAAATCTTTCATAACACGTAAAAAATATGACCATATTTAATTTAAAAAAAATGAAATACACAATTTTAATGCACAAGGTGGCATGTATATAAAAATTGAAGTGTAGCTTCAGATATATAAATACATATAAATTATGTGTTATGTATGTAAATCTTCCTTAATATAACCAGTTGTCGGAGGTGACGTGAGCCGTGTAAATTTGTATCTCTGCCATTTGATCAATCCCTTGTACTCAACCTGTTTTAAGTTTTTGCCGAGACGGAAAGCCACACAGCCGAAGCGTGCGAGAAACCTACCACCACGTGTTTCTCTTCACGCCCCCACAAGCTTTCCACAAGATCACTCAACGGAAACAGATCTCAAACAAGCGTCGGGGAAGAAACAAGAACAAAAAAACTCGGATAAGAAGTCCAGAATCAGCTCAAATATATCATCTATGGCCATAATCAAACCTCGCTCTCTCAGACATAAAAAGCTCTGTCCTTTACCAGTTTAACTAAAGCTGAGAAGAGAGAGCAGCAGAAACCATGCTTCGGCTACAGTTCTGCAACTACGCAATAACTGCAACACGGTTTGCCGGAGACCAAGCTCGACGGAGTGGAAGCGTACTTCGGCTTCAAAGCTTGAGCTTTCTGCGGTCGAGATTTTGCCAACTCTGCGTCGTCAGAGCATTGAAAGATGAACCAGATGGGCGGAGCAGTGGATTCGCCGGCCAGAGTTGGGATCCAGGGCTGGAAAATGAGGTTCCTTTCGAACAGAGACCCGTGAGTTTAGCTTTTCCTTTCTGTCTTCTGCTGTTTTTCCCTTCTACTTCAATAAGGTTTTGAAAATTTAATCATCTACAGGTGAATGAGTATTCGTCGTTGAAGAGCAGTATACTATACTCGTGGGGTGAACTTAAGCCAGGATCATTTTTCCTGCGCCTTGGTGGCTTGTTTTTAGTGACATTTACTGTTCTGGCAGCGCCAATCGCTGCTGCAAGCTTTAGTCCTACTAAGGTATGAGCGAACAAACCAACCATTATGATTAGTTGATTACCATAGATCGAAAACGATTTAATTAGTCTTGCTTTAGTATTATTAGGCAGCAAATAAAGATTTTTTCTTGGATGATTGTGCCAATTTTTATGTGAATTTTTGCTGTAAATGTAGGATCCACTGAGATTTGCGCTGGCAGCTGGGACTGGCACTCTTCTCTTGGTGTCTCTCGTTGTTCTGAGAATATATTTGGTATGAGTACATTTTTTGTGCCCTTGGACATTACTTGCTTTTAAATAAAACAAATAATGACACTATCAACATTCAAAAAAAATTGCTGCAAATGTTTCTTATGATGTTGAGATAAAAGTAATATGTTCTTAATGCTAGAAGTTTTTTTGTCTTTTTTGTTGTCCTAATTCGAGATGGCAACAAGAAAGGAAAGGGGTTAAGCAACTCCCACCTTGGGAACTCCAAGAAAAGTAGTAGTCCTCATTGCATCGATGATGGTTCCATGTATGCCGATCGAACAAGTGATAGACTTGTTATGGCATGGCTCATATACCATATAGGGACAGACGCTGGAACGAAGCGGAGCGGAGCGGAGCGAAAGAATCTGTCCAAATTGGGAAGTTACGTTATATGGGTTGGGGCTATACGGTACAGGGGTAATTTGAGAATTACATATTATACTGCAGGGCTTACTCTAGGATTATAAATAGACCTGTTTGTAATCCTAGGTCTTTGAGAGAGTTGAATTTTGTATTCTGTATTCTTTTCTGAATATTGAAAAGGAGGTCGCCGCTCTGCTCCCGAGGATGTAGGCATCTTTGCCGAACCTCGTTAAATCTCTGTGTTCTTCTGGATTTGTGTCGTTACAGTTTTTCTTCGCCCTTATTTTCTCAACAAGTGGTATCAGAGCCAGGTTCAAGGGCGGAGAAGAGATCGACGCAGGGACGAAGGAGGATTCGTTGTTGTTTTGGCAGACAAGTTCTGCGACGGAGGAAGAACAGACAAGGAAGGAGTAGTTCGCGAAGGGGTTCGCGGAGGAGTTCGCGAAGGAGGCTTGGCGCAGGCGAGGGATATCTGTTCTCGCGACACGAACAGGCAGAAGTTCGAAGAACGGCGACAGAGGAGTTTCGTGATTGAGAGAAGCTCTTATTCACGGCTTGGGCGGACGTGGCTCGGGCGGTTTGCAGGAGGCGTGATCGGGAGACGAGGCGCAGCGTTGCCTTCCTCAGGTCGGCCGAAAAAGGAAGGAGAGAAATTTCGGCGTTCGGACAGGAATCAAGGAATCTAGAAGAATATTCCCTCCTGTTTTTAGCTTGTTTGGTGGCCCGGCGGGAAATCAAAGGAAAGCCAAGAGTTGCTGCAAAGTAGCTGGAAAGGAAATATTTATTCCCTAGAGGAAAGGAATATTTGGCGCTGGACATTGGCAGGGGAGGAATCCGAAAATTGAAGGAAAGTCTTTTTTTTCTTTAATTAAATTGCTTTAATTAAATTAAGCAAATTTAATTAAGAATTTCCTTTGCTGGATAAGAAGAGCAAATAAAGAAAATATTTTTCTTTTCTTGGAGGCGGAGAGAAAAATTTTTTTGCTTTGCTGATAGATTTTGAAAGGATTTTTGCAGAAGATTTTGTTTGCAGAAAAGTTTTTGTTGCAGGATCAAAATTGTTCGCAAGGCGAACGGGCTCGCGGGAACGAACAGGTGCGAAGCAGTTCGGATAAAGGGCTACGATAGTTCGACGAGTTATGCTTCGAGGAGTTCGTGGTTGAGGCGGCGTCGCGATTTTGAGGCACGACAGTTCATGAACTTTCGCGGCATTAGGCGAGGTGGAGTTCGCGAACAGGAGCTCGTGTGCAGTTACCGCGAACAGGAGCATTTTCAAACAGAGGATTTTGGTGATTGAGTTCGTGTGCAGTTACCGCAGCGGAGTTTGCAGGTTTGTCGCAGGAGTTGCGGCATGTGCAGTTGCCCAGAGTTCGCAAGGTTTGTCGCAGGAGTTGCGGCATGTGCAGTTGCAGCGGAGTTGCGGCATGTGCAGTTGCAGCGGAGTTGCGGCATGTGCAGTTGCAACGGAGTAGGAGTTGCGGCATTTGCAGTTGCAGCGGAGTAGGAGTTGCGGCCTGGGGGGTTGCAGGCGGGGTCGGCGGGCAGGTTTGTCGCAGGAATTGCGGTATGTGTAGTTGCAGCGGAGTTCGCAGATTTGTCGCAGGAGTTGCGGCATGTGCAGTTGCAATGAAGTTCGCAGGTTTGTCGCAAGAGTTGCGGCATGTGCAGTTGCAGCGGAGTTCGCAGGTTTGTCGCAGGAGTTGCGGCATGTGCAGTTGCAGTGGAGTTCGTAGATTTGTCGCAGGAATTGCGACATGTGCAGTTGCAGCGGAGTTCGCAGGTTTGTCGCATGAATCGGTAGGGTGCTGGCGAGCGAGTAGACGAGATTATTCGCGAACAATGGTTTCGCGGAGGTATTTCACGAAGGGTTTCGCTCACGAGACAGCAGTTTAGCAGAGGTGCTGGCGCAAACAAGAAAAGTGCTTCAACTCACATTTGTGCATAAGAAACTCCATGATATTTTTCTCCTAAGAGGCTGGATATTCGCTAGGTGGAGATTTTCTCCTAAGGGGCAGGATGTTCCCAAGGTGGAG
>NW_018164700.1:413970-425106 GCF_001263595.1 Phalaenopsis equestris | reverse complement strand
GGAGCGGAGCGGAGCGGAGCGAAAGAATCTGTCTAAATTGGGAAGTTACGTTATATGGGTTGGGGTTATACGGTACAGAGGTAATTTGGGAATTACATATTATACTGCAGGGCTTACTCTAGGATTATAAATAGACCTGTTTGTAATCCTAGGTCTTTGAGAGAGTTGAATTTTGTATTTTGTATTCTTTTCTGAATATTGAAAAGGAGGTCGCCGCTCTGCTCCCGAGGATGTAGGCATCTTTGCCGAACCTCGTTAAATCTCTGTGTTCTTCTGGATTTGTGTCGTTACAGTTTTTCTTCGCCCTTATTTTCTCAACAAGAGTAATACAAGGAGAGTAGAGAACGTGAAGTGATAAACTTGTCCTGAAACCCGGGAATTTTGATTCAATTCAGATTTCCCTCAATAAGTCTTTCAAAAGAAAGGCAACTTGTCATTCCACCCACTCAGAGACAAAATGCAAGACAAATATATCCGTGAAAGGGTTGGTGTTACTCTAATGGCAGGCAAGATCAGAAAGAGTCATCTTTGATGATTTGGCCGCATTACTATTTGATGATCTTGTTAGGAGAGTAGATATTTAAGATTTGACTTTTAGTCCGAAAGGTAGAGGTAGACCTAAAAAGACTCGGGCATGTTGTATAAAAAAATGATCTTAATCTATTAGAGTTAAATGAAAATATGACACTCAATTGGGCACAATTGAGAAAAATGATTCATGTAGTCGACCCCACTTATTGGGAAAAAGATTTTGTTGTTGTATCTAACAAGTACAAATCATCTAAGTTTGATTTTAGTCATGTTATGTTCAAAATATGATATACCAATGTTAATATAGTCATTCATTAACTTATCCATTTTAATTTTGGCACACCATTATCCGAACTTTATAATTTCTATCATACATAAATTAGATATCAATGACTTTATTGTAGCTCAAAATTTGGATCAAAACAACATTACTGAACAACTTACAATTTAAGAAAATTTATGTGAGAACCTCATAATATTCGTTGATCACATATAGGGGTGTGTAATTGGTTGGTTCAGTCGGATTAGCCGGCATATTTGTTAAAACAATTAAATCACAACAGATAGCAGATAAAACCAAATTCATCAAATAAAATGTAGAATTGAGCCAAACTGAACCGAAATGTGAGTGAATTACTAACTCTTTTTCATTCAACAGGGATGGAGCTATGTTGGAGATAGACTACTTTCAGCGGTGATTCCTTATGAGGAGACGGGGTGGTATGATGGACAAATGTGGGTTAAGCCACCTGAGGTAAGCACATCCTTCTACAAAGGTTTTAATTTTATTCATCCAATAAGATTTACATACATACGACTCAATTCATATGAATTTACATATGTAACAGCTAAACTTCAATTTTTACCTACATGCCACCTTACATATGTATAAAAAGAGATATTTCACTTGTTAAAAGTTAAAATTGGTGGTATTTTTTATGTAGTATGTTAGATTTGGGTGGTATAAATGTAATAAGTTCAATTTTTTTATACCTAATTACGTAGGAATTAGGTGGTATGTATGTAAATGCCCCTTCATATATATATAAGAACCCCATAAGAATTTGATAAGATCCGAGTTCGACGTCAAAATCAGCACGTTTTTCTAAAAAATTAGGGTGAACACAACATTTTTTCAATAACCAAAGAACTCAACAATAATACAAAGATAAGCCCCTACAATTTGAGAGATAAGCGATCTCTTCCAATTCTTACAGTTTGTAAACCTAAGACTCACAAGATAATCTCATGCGTAACCCTAATCCTAAACATAGCCTATTTATACCCCACACTCATAATAATAAAAGATTAAATTGCCTTTAGGAATACAAAAGATAAACTTGCCCTTAGAAATTGATCACTCCCAAATAATTTTTTTTTTTAAAAATGATTTTAAAATTCTTTATTGCAGGTTCTTGCTCGAGACAGGTTATTGGGTTCTTATAAGGTATGTTACAATATACGTAAATTTTTTTTAAGAAATTGATCATTTTAAATACAGTGAGGCTCGTTGTTTGCAAGCAGCTCGTGTTCGGTTTGATAAGTTGCTCTTGTTCGATTCATTCGCTAAGCAAACGAGCCGAACATGAACAATTTTTTTTGCGCTTGATATATAAATGAGCTTAACACAAACAAAATTTTGTTCGCTCATGTTCGGCCCATTTTAGCTTGATATATAAACGAGCCGAACACAAACTATGATTTTTTTTAACGAGCCGAACACAAACAACACCCCTAAAACTAGTTTACGAGATTTTTCTCTATTTCTTTTTTTTTTACAGTGTAAGAATTAAACCATATCATATCAGAAAGAACTGCATATAAAATTTTCAAATTAATAAAGTCGATGAAGTGTTTTTCTAACATTTTAATGCTAAAATTTCAGGATCTTGGCATGTGGCATTCATCCATCCCATCCAAGTTCATAAATTATCCTCTCTAATGATTCACCAAAAAAAAAAAATTTAAGAAATTTAAAATTTGTAATCATACTATAACATTCTATATAAAAAATAAAATTAAAGGGGGATTTACCTACATGCCACACAATTCTTATACATTTACATACCTAACAGCTAAACATTGATATTTGCATTAATATCACCATCATTATCTTTTTAAAAGTGAAATATACTTTTTCATGCACTCGTTTATAACACCAAGGTGCTATAAGCTTAAATATCGAACTTTGGGTGTTAGAAACATAAATACAGTAGACTGGTGTGGTATGTAAGTCAATTTCCAAATTTAAAACGTGAAGATTTTTTGGCCAAAAAATCCCATTTTAATATTTGATCAAAGACAATAAATTTATGCTTAAATGATTTTATTAGGAGTTCTAAATCAGCTTTGAATTTCATGTATGCCAAACATCAGGTGAAGCCAGTGATCAAGTTGCTGAAGCAAACATTAGTGGTCACAGGAGCTTCGCTGGTCGCTGCAGTATCATTATTCATCTTTGCTTCCCCCGTAGAGAACTTCGTGCATTCCGTATTCCAATCGAAAGAAACTTATTCAAATCCCCCAATTTCTAAAGTTAAAACAAGTCTAAGGTAAGAAATACTATTTTTTTATTGAGAAAGTGTCAAAATAGTCTTCCGTACTCTTTTGCAGGAGTCATTTTAGTCCCAGATACTATAAAAATATCAATTTAGTGCCTGGCTCTTTGAATATAGAATGAAGAAGTCCACACGTCGAACTATTTCAGCTATAATTTAAGCAGTTAGACTTATTAGTCGCATTTACACATGTACCACTCAATTCCTATGCTATATATTTACATATCTAGCTCCCAAACTTTAATTTTTATATTTATACCACTCAATTCTTTAATATCACATCAAATATACCATTATTTTTAAGTTTTAAAAGTAAAATACAACTTTTCATGCATGGGTAAGGTGGCATGTATGTAAAAAATTAAAGTTTAGGTGTTAGTTTTGTAAATATATAGGAATTGAGTGGTATGTATTTGAATCTTCCTTATTATTACTCATGTGTGATTGAGTCTACAACTAATAATACATCATGTTTATAGCAAGAATGAACTGCTTAGACTACCAGCGGATGTAATTAGAGACGATGAGCTCGCAGCCGCAGCAGCCGAGGCTGCTGATGGAAGGCCAGTTTACTGTAGAGACCGGTTTTATCGTGCGCTCGCCGGAGGACAGTACTGTAAGTGGGATGATCTACTAAACTAGTTGTTTGATATTTCTCTTAGTTAAATCTGTGAAGAAGAAGATGATGTATTCTCCAAGAGCTAAATACAAGCCATGGAAGCTGACTTCTGCTGCTTGAGAAGAGCGCTTTGTTCAAAGTTGGAAGATTAGCAGAAAGTCTCATTTGTTACAGTAAGCAGTTTCTTGTTTGTGAATAATCTGTTAAATTTTATCAGATGGTTTATGTGATACTTATGATGAGAAGATGATGATGCTCGAAATTTTTTTAAAAAATTGGTCATTTACATACATACATACATACATACATACATATAGATAGATATATATATATATATATAGATAGATATATATATATATATATATGATCAATTCGTATATATTAGCATATCTAACACCTAAACTTCACTTTTTATATTTATACCGCCTAAATCTTTGATATCACAGAAAAAATACCATCATTCTAAGTTTAAAATGTAAAATACACATTTTTCATGCATGGTTAAGGTGGCATGCATGTAAAAGTTGAAGTTTAGGTGTTAGATATGTAAATATATAACTTTTGTGTGGTATGTATGTAAATCTTCCAAAAAAAAAAAAAGTTATTCATGTGAGCATGTGGAGTGAGCTCTCAAAGCTAGCAATGTATAACTAGCAGATTAAGTAAATTATCAGTAAGAGAAGAACTAAGTGTTGTAAATATGTAGGCTAAGATTCATGATGCTGAGCCTGCGGATTCATGCACAGAAAAGCGTTTCGTTTGTCACGAGTTCTCTTTGGGATATGCTGTTGCTAATATGTGCCGGTCAATTCTCTATTGATTTACATATCTAACACCTATAGTTCAATTTTTACATTTTTATACCGCCTTGTCTATGCATGAAAAGATATATTTTACCTTTTAAAGGTTAAAATAGTGATATTTTTTATGCATTGTGAAAAAATTAGGTGGTATAAATATAAAAAATAAAGTTTTAAATATAAGATACGTAAATGCATAGGAATTGGGTGGTTCCGTGTAAACTTCTCATTTATAATCCATCTTTTCATGCATGGGTTAGGATGCTTATGGCGTCAAAATTAAAGTTTGGGTGAGAGATAAGTAAATGTTTATGAATTGGGTGCTATTTATGTAAATTCATTTTTATAATATTTATGTGAAGATGTTTTGATTCATGTCTAGGAATTGGGCTCGCTGGTCTTGATTGTTACATTATAAGTTATATTTTCTGAGCTTTTTATTTCAATTCTATGGAGATGAAATGTAATTTCCAATTCTTTAAATTAATATATGAATTGGCGCCTAATGTTGCTTGCATATCTTTGACCTAAGTGATTAAAGAAGACTAACGAAAAATTCATTAGAGAGAAGAGAGATAGAAAGTCTTTCTTGTAATAGTTGATATGGTCGAAGGTGTGTAATTCTCAAGTTAATAAAATCCTGTACAGTTCTGTGGACATAGTCAATTTGCCGAACCATATAAATCTGTGTGTTCCGCTGTATTTTTGGTTTTGTGAATTTTTCTCGATCTAGTTTTTTCACTTCATTGCTGTTGTTTTTCACAACAACTAGTATCAGAGTTTTGGTTCAGATCTAAGGAAGAACAATGGACGGAGAGAAAGGGATAACATCGGGGAATGACAGAAATTTTAGTTACTAGAGGATGCAGAAAGAGGAGTACCTCTATGGGAAGAAACTTCACCTACCGTTGTTGGGAAATAAGTTGGAAAAAATGGACGAGACGGAATGGAAGTTATTAGATCGACATGTTCTGAGGGTTATTCGATTGACCCTGTCGAGATCTGTTGCCCACAACGTCATTAAGGAGATGACTACTGCAGATCTCATAATGGTTTTATCAGGTATATATGAAAAGTCATCGGCGAATAACAATGTGCACTTGATGAAAAACTTATTCAATTGAAGATACGGAAGTTGTGTCTGTTAATCAACACCTGAATGATTTCAATACTATCACAAATCAATTGTCGTCTCGTGAAATTGATTTTGACGATGAGACACGTGAGCTGATATTATTGGCTTCATTGTTAAATAGCTGTGAAATCATGAGTATGACAGTTAGTAATTCTGCAGGTAAATTCAAATTAAAATATAATGATATTCCTGATTTGATTTTGGCTTAGGAGGTGAGCAGGAAAAATTCCAGCGATGCCTCGAGTTTGAGTTCGACATTGATTGTTGATTCCAAAGGGAGATCGCAGGACAGACTCAAACATAGGAAGATCAAAATCAAAGTCTGGATAGCAAGCAACCTGTTGGAATTGTGGCAAGGATGGTCACATAAAAAAGAACTGTAGGAATCCTAAGAAGAAGGAGAAGGATAGCGCAATGTGGTAACTAAAAAAATATAGGATGCACTATTGTTGATAGTTCACAGTTCTGTTGATAACTGGATACTGAATTCAGGGGCTTCCTTCTATACATTTTCCCACCGTGAGTTGATGCCAAATTATATTGCATGCGACTTTGGGAAGGTACATATGGCTGATGGAAAAGCTTTGGACATGGTGGGGATGGGAGATGTTGATATTGCACACCCTAAGAAGAGCAAATGGACTTTGCAAAAAGTCACGCACGTTCCCGAGTTGAAGAAAAACCTCATCTCTGTTGGGCAGCTCAATGAGGGTGGTCATTCGGTAGTGTTCTCAGAAAGCACCTAAAAGGTTACCAAAGGAGCATTAGTATTGGCTTGGGGTAAGAAAACTGACACACTATATATGACTATTAGTTTACTCAATATTGTTGCTACTACATTTGCAGAGAGCGTGACAGATCTGCGACATTAGAGGTTTTGTCACATGAGTCAAAGCTATAAAGAAATCTTGCAATATAAGAATTCGAGCAAGTGAGAGCTGGTCAAGAAGAAGGAGACAGAGTCCCTGTCAGGGAATCAGACTTGAGAACTGACAGAACTTCCACCACATAAGAAGACATTGCACAACAAGTGGGTATATTGGGTGAAGACTACGCTTGATGGCAGTAAGAGGTATATAGCTGAACTTGTTGAAAATGACTTTCAACTGAGTCAGAATATTGCCCATGCAGTGGGAGTTGTTGATAGATACCAGAGTAACCTAGAAAAAAACTTTGAGTTATAAGTCTATGTTGATGTTTATATGTCGACTGAGGGTGTTACTCTTGAGAAACTGAAGTTGTGTTCGACTTCAGCTGGTTTTCTGACATGAAGACCGGAGCTTTGAGTTGCAGAAGTGGAGGATATTACGTTTGAGAAAAAGTATGATGCCGCCAGTAGGAGATGCAGCCAGTGAGTGATACAGCTAGTGTCTCAGTCTTCATGTGGGAAATTTGTTGAGGAAGTTGGAGCCCGGTCCACTATTCTCATGATTCAATTTCGTGCATCTTAGGAAACTATTTAAATAGTTGTTTTTAAAATGTTTCCTTCTATGTGCCTGCTACTTGACTGAATTGCATTTACCGCCCTCCCGCCTCGTTGATTAATTTTTTAAATGAAAGCAGACGAGGAATTTTGTTGGGCTTCCTTTTTATGCCTTGATTATTTTCGTAATGAGTGTAATTAAACAAAGGAAAATGCATGTTACAGTTATCTGTATGGAAGGCTTAGGCTCCCTAGTTTGGAAGGCTTCTGCTTGGCTTGCAAATAAAAGGCGGAGAAGAGTTGCGGCTGTAGGATGTATCGCACGACACTTGCTCTCCCTCTCTTCTTCGTGTATTTGTATTACGGCAGTAAGAATCGGGAAGTGTCGTACTCGATTTTCTTTTCCTCGGTGTGAATCTCGGCAGAGAGAGAGAGAAAGAGGAGAAGAGAGGTAGAGAGAGAAACTTTCTTGTAATAGTCGATATGGTCGACGTTATGTGATCCTCAAGCTAATAAAATTTTCTGCAGCTCAGTGGACGTAGGCAATTTGCCGAACCACCTAAATCTATGCATTCCGCTGTATTTCTGATTTTGCGAATTTTTCTCGATCCAATTTTTCACTTTATTGTCGTTGTTTTTCACAACAAATTTACGAAAAAGTTAAACCTTCGGACCAAAGTTGACTTCAAACATAATCTTGCTAGATTCATGAAGCCTAAGGCTGAGCATTCAGTCGGTTCAGATGGATCAACTTTAAAATCAGAGCAAATCGATTACGATCGAAATTCAAAATCCAAAAAATCAAACTAATCTAAATTTTGATAAATTGAACCCAACCAACCGAAATTTAATTTGATTTAAACGGTAATGTTTTTAACAAATCGAAATTTAATTATTTATTGAAATTTGATTAAAAATAAGTATTAAGAATTACATGTCTTATCTACATATAATCAATTTAATTTCACAAAGTCTCTGTTTATTTTAATCAAAGATTGCATATAATAAATAATTTGATTTTTTTTTTTAGTTTATTCGACATGAAATTGAATATAATAAAAAATTTTAATAAATTTTTTATTTCCAATTAAAATCGAATATTAAAGTCTTAAGGATGGAAATTCAATTTTGAAACTGTACCGAACCAACTAAATTTGAACGGGTCAGTTTGGTTTTTCAGCTTTAGTCGCATAATGCACACCCCTAATGTTGAGCTACATGCCTATAATCTAAATGTGTCTAGATGTAGCATAGGACGGCTCCGCTAAATCACTAGATCAAGTGAGCCGACTAAGAGGATTCATTAGCTAATCTTATACGGTGATTCCCAATTGTCAATTTCCCATAATAATTTAAACTACTTTTCCACAATCATTAATAACGTCTCTAAATATGTGGTCGATCAACTCTTGTTCCCCAAATCATGAATGCTTTTGTGGGGGGGGGGTTTGAGGCTTGTGGTCAAACCTGGGACCAATCAAAGTACTAACTCTATCAATGCTATGAAAATATCAAAATGATATTTTGATTAATTGTATGGGGGCAATTTAGTCTTTTTATTTTAAATGTATTTGACTTGCTATGTTAAACATGATCTAAAATAATCCTAATTTCATCATATTTTATGACTTATTTTGATTTTTACTTTTGTTTTTCTAATGTATAGCTCGTGGGTCCCACAAGTTTTCATGGTTTTCTCTCTTTGTGGGCCCCGAGGGGATGTGAACCGGCAGCCCCACCCATTGCGGGCTTTCCCGTATTTTGCATTAAAAGTGGGGAGCGGTCAAAGTGTAGAAAGCTGAGGACTTACTTTCTCCTCTAAAATGATGAAAAGAAAAAAGAGTGAGTTTTGAAGAACTGATAAATTTTATATGAGATTTGAAATAGCTGCATCAGGTTCATTGGGATGTTTAGGTGTTCGAATAATGGTCTAGTACCGTTAGTATGTATGTACACTCTAATAATGATCATGTATCATAGAGAGAAAATGAAAAGAGAGATGAGTGTGAGCGTCGAGAGGAAATCTCCGAGACTATAATGAGTTGTTGTCTTCGAGGTACAGTAAGTTACAAGGATTCTGTAAGAGAGAGAGTGAAATAGTTAAAGATCATGTTAGGGAAAGATCCTTTCATCTACTCTTGATTTTCCTTTTACTCACAAGAGAGAAAGAGTAATAAAATAATAAATTATACACATTTCGTATTGTGCGGTAATTTTTCCAGGTGTATTGATGAAAAAATTGTGATATGGGTGTCACGCGGTGTCGGTACTAATAGGGTTGAGCTTTTAATGATGGATTGACGCATGAACTTATCAGTCATGATAGTTTTATCTCATAGCTGCCCCGCACAAGTGGTCTAGATCATCCTTGCATGAGGAATGGATACAAACTTTTCGGCAAGCGGGCGCTATTTGGGAAAACAAGTAAAAAAAAAGTTTGTTGTACGACCGTATTTGTGTATACATTTTGGTTATGCTCTAGGAGTAATGATACAATTTTTAACTTATATCAATGAAAAAAAGTATGGGCATTTACATACACAGACTAATTCCCGTCCATTTTCATATTTAACTCCTAATTTTACATTTTTTACATTTATGTCAGCCAAACCTTTCATATCACATAAAAATATCGATGTTTTAACTTTTGAAAAGTGAAATACACATGTTTCATGCATTAATAAGGTGGTATAAATTTAGTCATCTTAATAGTTTCCGTTGTGTGGAGACTATGGCTTCAAACAATATATATTTTGTTTTTGGCGGTCAAGATTAAAAATTGTTTGATTGTTTCAGAGATAACGACTTGCATATCCTGAAGACAATATTATAATTACAGTAGTTTTTTTTCAAAATTATGAAAAAAATATTATATATTTTTTTAACTAAATGCGCTAAAATGATTTATTTATAAAATAAGAGCGAAATGGGGTATTATATAATAATATAATAATCAAGAAATGGCAAAAAGCCAAATTATTGAACTCATTCAATACTCTTATTCATATAAATGTTGACTAGAAAAGGATAAATTCATTCATGCAAATTAATAAAAATTATAATGGTTCAAAAAAGAGATGAGTTAAAAGTGTCAATGAAAAAGTTGGTGGTAATGATAAGAGGAGTGAAAAAAGGGCATAACTTGCTTGATATAAAGCTCGGCGAAGCAATAAAGCTCTTGCTTGAATGATTTATTTACTACCTTAAGGAGGTGTTCGATGGCACGTTTGAATGGGATTTAGCACCATATTTATAAAATCCAACCAAACAAAAAATAGTGGCGTTCTGTGAATTTTTGAAATTTTAAATTTGACGTCTGAAATTTTGCCTTCGATTCGACTTAAATCTTGATTTAGTAAATCCATGGGGTGATGGGCTTACAATTTAAAGATTTACTAAATCCTACTTACAGCCAGCCAAATGCCCTTTATAATTCTTTACTTTATTTTCAACCAATATGCTGCCCTTCTTTTTCTTTCTCAATATTAATCAGAGGCTATGATACGAGCCCCAAACCAACCTCATGTGTATAAGCACTCGACTAATCCACAAACCAATGGAACCAAATACCCTACCCCGAGGGGCTTATAACTGATTTAGTAGATGTCAACCGAAGAGTCGGGGAATGTGATATGTTATTTATTCAATATGCTACTTGTTCGAGCATAAAATAAAGCGAATACATATCTCTAAGAGGGAAAGTTTGGAAAGTTAATCTAATCAAAATATAATTATTATTAATTTTAAAATTATATACACATATGTATACTTCAATAAATTTAATAATTTTATGATTCATATTTAATTTCAGAACTAGAGGACTTTTCAATTCAACATTGTATGAGCTTAGTTGATCTTTCACCTAATTTTTATGTATATATTAAATTTTAATATTTACTTATATAATACATAAATCATTTAAAACATATAAAAACACTATTAATTAATATTTATTTTTTTGAAAGTGAAACATAGATTTCCGTGCATATTTTTTATTTTATTATGAAATCAAAATATTAACATAAACAATTATTAAAATTTAAATGTTATATATATATATATATATATAT
>NW_018164700.1:408793-413949 GCF_001263595.1 Phalaenopsis equestris | reverse complement strand
ATTGTATATATATATATATATATATATATATATATAGGAATACATAAAAAATACATAATCTAAATGGTAAATCCTAAAAAAAAGGCATGTGAATTTTGCAATAGGCTCACTTTTCTGATCACATGTTCTCTAATCTCTACCTCTTATTCATTTGTTGACAAGTCAAATTATTTTTTTTTTACTTGATCCATGAAAATGGGAATCTTTTTGAATGAAGCTTAAAAATCTTTTTTTTTTTTGCAAATTTACCCAAAAGCAAATTCTTCCATCTCTTTCAAAGTTTCTCTAAATGTCTTATTGGCCCATTTATTTTATATAGATTTTATCTCACATAAAAAAAAAAAACATCTAAGACATAGCCTTCCAAAACAAATGATTACAACATGCAGTGAAAGAACAAACATTACTTTTTAATGGTGAGCAAAATCATTACATGTCAACTTTTTTTTAGTAACAAAAGAAGACAAAGTTACCAAATTGCATAAATTACATATAAATAAATATTAAAATTTATCATTTATATAAAAAAAATTATAATTTTCAGTGCCCACTCCAAACATAACCTCATTTTGACTTGATAATATGATGGAAATAGCACCCATATATGTGTGTGTGTATATATATATTTATTTATTTATATTTGATTACTTAATTTATTAGTCCACCAAGATTTTTCAAAAATAATAAAAAAAAGAATATTAGGCTTAGGTTTTTCTTTTGTATGGTAGGGGTATAGAGCTCCACGACTGCTGATGCCTCCTCGTAAAAGAGGTCACGCGTCTATGATGACATCCATCTCAGCCACCCACGAGAAGAATGTCAGATCTGAACAAAAGCAATTAAATAAAGCACCCATTTTTATCAATACACCCTCCTCCCATTGCCCCCCGAACAAAGCCAACCTTCCTTTATACCATTTTAACACGCACAAATTTAAACAAAAACGAAGAAGAAGAAGAAGAAGACGACGAAAAATAAGAACTTTCATAGATCCGTACATAACCAAACAATCAAGAAGAAGAAGAAGAACAGAATCGATCTATCAACTCTCCACTGATCTCAAACTCTGCTAAAGATTAAATTTCATCAACGGCTCTTTAGCAAGTGAAAGCTCCTCCAACCACTCAAACATCCTCTCCTTTCTCTCCAACCCTGCAACTCTTCCCCTTCCTTCCCCCTTCTTCCTCGCCTTCAAATCCTTCCCCAAAATTGCATCCTCCGGGGAACACTTGCACCCCATCAATCCACCTCCCAGTAACCTCCACACCGCATTCCCTCTCTTCTCCAAATTCTTCCCGCTGCCACCTCTCGCCAGCCTCACTCTCATGTCACTCAGCTCCATCTCCGGCGCCATCGCGACGCCTAACCTCAACAATCCCCACCCAACCGGCGGCGCAGAACCGGTGCTTCTTCTCCCGCAGCCGTTTCTCCCGACGGACCAGACCCGCGGGTTCGGGCTCGGGCACGCGCATAAGGTGTTCGATCTTATGCGAAGCAGAGACTGCGGGGCATCGGAGCTGCTCGCACAGCTGTTCGACGAAAGGCTTCGGCTGACGCTGGTGCTACTATCGAAGCTGATGCTTGCGGTGGAGTCGGAGCGAGATACGGGATGTGTTGGGCCGAGGGGGAGGAGCTGGCCGTGGAAGAAGACGTCATCGGCGGCGCACATGTCGGTGAGGTTGGTGGAGGAGTGATTGCCGTTGGTGATGATTCGGAACTCGAACTGGTCGTCTTTTGAGGGCGAGGGGCCGCTGTCTTGTTCGGGATTGTTGGTGTTGGGTTTGGAGATGGGGAGGTCGGAGAGGGAGAGGGCCTCGTCGGAATCGGAGTTGGAAGAGTTGAAGGTGACCCATTGGGGCTGGTCCGCCATTGTTGCTTCGCTTCGGGTGCTGCGGGATGGGAGTTCTTATAGTGGGATCGTGGGTTACAAGGATGGGATAAAGGTGGGGCATCTGTAGAAAAATTAGTTGAGGATATTTTTGTAAAAAAAGTTTGGTTATATAAAGAATCTTAAAATATTTTAATTTATTTTCATATTTTAAAAGACTAGGATATTTTAATATTTTTATAATTACTATGTAATTATATTGCTAAAATCTTGTAAAATAAGTTAAAATTTTGCAAAATTTATGATTGTTAATTTTAGGTAGAATTTTAAGGTGTATTTATTTCCATAATATTATACGACATAATTATTATGTTTTCACATTACTAAAACCCGAGTTTTAATATTTATATGGAGAGCTCTTGAATTTTTAACTTTAAATAAAAATATTAATATCGTTTATTTTCACTTTTTTTATATTGAATGCAAACGTATCATGTGGATCACATTCAAGATACAGAGGTAGGATGAACACGAGAGGGAGGAAGAGGAAGATTGTGTGTGTGTGTCAGAGAGAGAGAGAGAGAAAGCACAATAACTCAAGAGCTTTATAAAATAAATTTAGTAGTCTTTTATTATATAAATGACCCCTTATTTATAGATTTTAGGATATTGAGTGTAAAATTGCATTTCACTTATTGCTTTAATAGGGACATCATAATTTATTATGACACGTTTTCACATTTGTAATAGGCTCCGACGCACTTTCATATTTGTTTAATAATGTAATTGTATTATTTCATAGTTTAATTGTACTTATGGGTTAAATATGGAGAATGATTGTAATAACATTAGCATATCATGATACAAATTATATCAAGATATTTGTCCATTATTTTTTACTTGTATATTTATATATGTATGTGTTTATTTAATTGATTTTTTTTATATATAAATTAAGTTTGAAATTTTATTTTTAAACCACAATCAGACCAACTAGTTGAAATATAGCATTGTATTTTCTTCCCCTCACTTTTTATGACCAGATCCCTCTAAGAAACTATTTAAAATATTTTTTTTAATTTAAAATTATGTTATTTAATATATATTTTCACAAATTTATTTTTTTTATTTGTAAAAAAAGATCAACTTTTTTTAGAAGCACAAACAAAAAACTTTTTATTGCTTTTGATTGTTTAAGACTTTATTTTTAATATAATAAATATTAGTTAAGTCATAAATAAAACAAAGCAAAATATTAAATTGAAAAAAAATAGTGACTCAAATAACCTCTAAATTGATAATATTTTCACAATGTTTCTAAGGTTATAATTAAAAAGTCAAAACATATAACTTGTAGTCTTTTCCAACAACTTTCTATGCATTATGTTTTAGAAATCCCTATTTGGGGGAATTTTTTTGCTATTATTTTATAATTTTTAAAGATGAGAAGCTGTATTTGATAATCAAATCTAATAAATTTGAAAAAATATTACGTAGGGATAATTCATATATACAAATATGATATACTATACCTGGATTGTACATCATTAATTCACGAAAAAATATTACATCAGGAGTTCAGTTGTGAAACTATAACATGACTCTAATCACAAAACGTCATTTGTAGGATCTGACCCCGTCATGCATTAAACTATTTAATTTTTTATATTCAGCGGAGACGCATTGTGATTAGAGTCATGTTATAGTTTTGCATTAACACTTCTCATGTATTTTTTTTTCCTAATTCACACATATAGGTGAACGAATGTAATATTTTTTCATTAAACTGCGATATATATATATATATAATTTTCAAAGCAATAAAATTTTTAAAAAGTTAAATTTTCAAGTGCAAAGATATCCTCAGATTCTAAACGGGGAAAAGGGTGAAAAAAGGAAGAAGAAAAAAGAATTGTGTGCCTGTGGAGGGTACGCAGTGGAGCAGTGGTGGTGGGAAAGCTATCCTCAGTGGAAGCTCAGCAGTCACTATAAATTTCTTTTCTTTTTCTTTTTATTTATTTTTTTAACTTTTTTTGAGGGCATTCGCTGCTGCTATTATTTGATGGTTTAACGTTTAGTGCCGCCGCATGAGTTCCCCTTCTGAATGATGGGAACTGAGAAGCTTCTATCGACCGGATCTGTCCATCTGCTGTATTAAATCTTAATTTTTTTTTATAATATAATTTTTATATTTTATGAAATTATTTATAATTTGGATGCAACGATCATATTTTAGTTAGCATAACATAGCACTAAAAATTATATATATAACTTCAATATTTACGTCACAAACATCCAAAATATTAAAAAACAATCATATTGCCGCCCACCATTAACATCATCATCTTCGAAGCGAGGTGTGTTAGGTATGATTCATATATCAGGAAATTTGGAGTATATTAAAATGGAGAGATGTGTCTCCTAAAATGAAAATGAGTGTCTCCTGATGTGAAGAGGTGTGTCTCTTGAATTAGTGGGCTGGGGGGAGCGAGGGCGTGTTGTAAATTTATCTGTGGATTTTATCTATAAATAGATGTGTAACTCTATGGGTATGTAACTCATCTGAAATAGTGAATTCGTCTCTCTACTCCCAATAATGTAGGCATCTTTGTCGAACCTCGTTAAATCTCTATATTCTTCTGAATTTGCGTTGTTTCACCCTAAATTTCACAACAAGGTGAGGTGGGAAAAAGATGGGAGTTTCAGAGGCCTTTGTACGTCACGATCTCATCGCTGCCTAATTGAACATGATTGAAGCGAACACCGTGATCCAATCACCACCGAATGAACTAATGTTGTGATTCCATTGCGGCCGAAACGAAGGAGAAGAACAATGCGAGTTTTTGAGGTCTTTGTACATCGCAATCTCATAGCCGCCGAACCAAATGAGGAGAACAATTTCATTGTTTGGAGTTTTTTGTATGTCTTGATCATGTCCACTCTGATTTTGCTTTCAATAGGATCATCTAAGGCCTTGATACTGGGTGCTTAGAATGTAAATATTAAAGTTTAGGGTTTGAAATCCATATTATTAATAGCATTGAGTGTTATGTATGCAAATCGCCCTAATTAAAAATGAAGATTCTTACCAAGGAACAATGTTGAGATGATTAGCACAGATTTAGCTAAACCGGTGAATAGTTTAGGTATTTTAGAGGCAAATCACCCCTGAAATATAATGAAATTTTATTTATTTTATTAATAAAAAAGAGTGATTCAAATTATTTATGGCGGTTTTTGAGATATTTTAATAAATTAAAAATTAAAAATCAAAATAATGTAACTGCTCATTGAATATATATAAATATAAATATATATATATATATAT
>NW_018164700.1:407903-408710 GCF_001263595.1 Phalaenopsis equestris | reverse complement strand
TATATATATATATATATATATATAATAACATACTTATGTTTAACATATCATGATATGAATTAAAATTATGTTGATTTTCAGGTTCCGAAAGGAATTGATGTTCAAAAAATGCAAATTCATTTTAAACTATATTAAGGTTTAATTTTGTGGAAACATTTAGGAGATTTGAGAGTTTCATGGCTTACTAAACTCTTTATTATTTTAAAAACTAAAAAGAAGATTGAGGAGTGGAAGAAGAGTATTTTGGTCCCCATTTTTTAAAATAAAGGGGATGCACAAGAGTGTGCAAACTATAGATGAATTAAGTTGATGTGTCATACTTTAAAATTATGGAGAGGGTAATTGAACATAGGTTAAGACGCATTGCAAAGATTTCTCATAATTAATTTAGATTTATGTCGGACAGGTCTACTATCGAAGCTATACATTTATTGAGAGGTTTGATGGAGAAGTTCAAAGATAATAAGGAGAATCTACATTTGTTTTTTATTGATTTAGAAAAAGCTTACGCTAAGGTTCCAAGAGATATCCTTTGGAGAGTTCTTGAGAAGAAAGGAGTTGATATGACTTATATTCAAGTCATTAAAGATATGTATACTAGAGCTGTTACTGATGTTCAAACTGAAGGATGATTGACCAAATATTTTCCTATTTCTGTTGGATTACATCAGGGATTGACTTAAAGCCCATATCTTTTTGCTTTAGTTATGAATGGTCTTACTGGACATCTGTCGGCACTATTTTTGGTGTGGGGTTTGCCCGTAAGAAGCTGTCGGTCATCGGAATTGAAATCTCGTTGCCCGCTTC
>NW_018164700.1:273178-401455 GCF_001263595.1 Phalaenopsis equestris | reverse complement strand
AGTAGAACTAAAACTGAATACATGGAATGTAATTTTAGTCGTAGCAGCTCTTGTGACAGAAATGTAACTATGGGTGATCGAATTATTCAAAGGTACGAATGCTTTGGATATCCCGGGTCTATTGTTCAAAGTAATGGTGATATTGATGGGGATGTTATTAGTAGAATTCAAGGTTGTTGGTTGAAGTGGAGGAATGCTTCGGTCCTTTTGTGTGATAGAAAATTACCGCTTAGACTGAAAGAAAAATTTTATAAGACGGTGGTGAGACTTGCAATGCTCTATGGAGTTGAATGTTGTCCTTTAAAAGAGAAGCATAATAATGAGCTAAGTGTTGCTGAGATAAGAATGATTAGGTGGATGAGTGACTTTACACTTAGAGACAAAATGCGAAATGAATATATCCGTGATAGGGTTGGTGTAGCTCCTGTGACGGACAAAATTAGAGAAAGTTGTCTTAGATGGTTTGAGCACCTTAAACATCGACCATCTTATGACCTGATCATGTCAGAAGATATTTTAGATTCAACTTGTGTTAAAAAAGGTAGAGGTAGACCTAGGAAGACTTGAGTTTTTTGTATAAAAAATGATCTTAGTTTAATAGAACTAAATGAAGATATGACACTAAATATGATGCAATGGAGAAAAAGGATTCATGTGCCCGACCCCACGTAGTGGGCTCAGGGCTTTGTTGTTGTTGTCGTTGTAAATAACACTTTAGCTTTTTATAGAATAAACTTATCTTAAAAATATAATTAAAATTTTAACTTGTGCACTTTCTCATTTGTTTATTAGACAAATATTCCGACATAAAATGAGTACTCTTAACTTTTCATTATTACATGTCACACATGATTCAGATCCAAAGAAGTTAAGCTTGAATTAAATACTACAAATATTTTTATGTGATGAGTGCTAGAAAATTTGTGACATTAAAGTAATGAATTGTCGTCTTAGGGTTACATGAGATTTCACCACATATTTTGGTAAAAGAAAATAACCAGTAATGACACATGAAAATTTTATGTGGAAAATCCGTAAAAAAAAAATCACAGGATTTGCCCAGTTGTAAGAATTTATTATAGGTTGATGATTATAAAAACCTCATGTCTCACGGACGGGAAAATATTATTAGGTTTTCTAAGTTATAATGTCAGTCGCGGCTTCCAGTCAGTGGTGGTCTACATTGATTGGCGGT
The DNA here is from genome assembly GCF_001263595.1 of Phalaenopsis equestris. Lineage (NCBI taxonomy): Eukaryota > Viridiplantae > Streptophyta > Magnoliopsida > Asparagales > Orchidaceae > Phalaenopsis > Phalaenopsis equestris. The sequence goes on along the minus strand of NW_018164700.1, from coordinate 400,260 downwards.
GATTAACGGTGGTCAACGACAGTCAGTGGTGGTTGAAGACAATAGTAGTGCTCAATGGCGGTCAGATATTGTCGATAACTGTGGATAGTTGTCGATGTCGATCGACGGCGGTTGATAGTGATTGACGACGATCGTCAGTGGTCGGCGACGGTCGGTGGTAGTCGACGGCGATCGATGGCGATAGAGGTGGTGTTGGACTTCAACTACTCATCAAAGTTGTAAGTTCTCTCCAAGCCTCAAGCTCCCCTCTCATCAGAGGGGCGGGACTCTATTTATAATATTATGAATGCAATTAATGTAAGAATATGAATCATTTTGATTGGTCGGTCTAGAGAGCTTTCTTCAATTAGACAACGTTTAATGAACATTTGAATACCTTGACAATGTCATAATTAAGCAATCTTTGACTCGTTTGATTGGTTTTGTCGAGACACTCGATTCAAGCATAAGTTTGCTAGATTTGTCATTCGTTTAATTTTTTAAATATATATAGAAAACTTCTAAGAGTGGTTTAATGACTTTATCTAGGTTTTATTTGACTCTAATTGTACTAATTTTGGTAAAATTGAGTTCTTCTTGTTGAGCATGTCAATTTGACTGTAAGTTTGCTAAAATCAGAGTTTTGTACGAGTTTTTATCGATGTTGAATATTTTTGCTCAAAAAATCACCTCAAAGTCTATGTCATGCCTTGATATTTTTGCTGAGATGTATCACTATGTAATATTTTGGGCCATAAAATTGGTGAATTTATACGATTTAGTGATTAAATCAATGAGAATTTGATAAAAAAAAATATTCCAGTTATGCTTTTGTCATCAATTTTAACATTTGGATGAGAATTTAAAAAATAGAGTTATATAGAATAAAAATACATAGGAATTTTACGTTGTTCGGTCCATGGGACCTACATCCACGGGAGGGAAATCAACCATCAATCCACTAAGACAATAAAACGTGTTTCACCTGACTTCTCATTAAGAGATGAGCTCTTCTCTCATATTCTCTCTCTTGAACCAACTCGATACAAGATCCACAAATTGCTCTCCTCAATTTCTTGAAGCCCATCCCCTTCTTTCTCTAACCAACTTTTTTCTTTCTTCTCTTGAAACCCTCTCTACATATATCCTCATTATATAACTAATGGGTCATTCTCATGTGAAACGGTCCAACAATAAGAAACCTTCCTTCCTTTTTTAACAATAGGTGATAAAATTACAATTATGTCATCGCCTTAGTTTATAATTGTGAGTCATCGTGACAAGTGACAATTAAATTTAAAAATTATAGATTGAGTCATGAATGTGTTTCCAAATTGGGTCTCTAAGAAAGATTTACATGCATGCCACTTCCTATGCATTTACATATCTAACTTTGAAAGTTCAATCATTACTTAAAAATAATTTCACCCGTATACGAAAACATCTATCTTTTAGATTTGACTCGGATTGGAGCAATTTTGGTATCATTGAGTCTGTCTCGTTGAACTGGTCATTTTGACCATAAGTTTGATGAAATTATAGCTCTTGATGATTTTTAATCGTAGTTTTAATATTTCTTGCTCAAAAATATGCATCAAGATTCATGTCAATGCCTTAAGATTTGTCAAAGATGCTGGAAATTTATTGACTTATCACAAATCAACTACACTTTTTCATTTATTTTTCAAATTCTTGCACAAATATTAAAATTCATTATAAAACTCTAATCTATATTTATTTTTTTATTAAATTTTTAATGATTTGAAGCCAATATATTGGGTGGCTAAAAAAATCTATTTGGATGTTTAATTTGTAAATATCAATCTTTATGACGGGCTTTATGTAATTATTCTTTTTTTTTTCAGTTCTTTCAGCGCTTATTTTAAATTTAGAACCTAAAATGAAAAAAATGCAAAAATAAAAAAAAAAATAACAATGAAAAGCCGGCCAGCGTGCGCCATTGGAAAGAGGTGGTCAAATTGGGCGGTCGTGATTCGTTCATGACGTTAGCTTTTCTCTGTTAACGGGTACAGGTGGGCCCCATTTATTGTAATTTAATGATGGCTGTGCAGTCTTTGAGGTGGGAAAAGAAAAAATCTTTTTTAAATCTTTTATATGAAAATTGAATTAATTTGCGAATCTGCCCATCTTTTCAGGATTAGAGGTGTAAATGAGCTGAACATTAGTGAGCCCAGGCTTAGTTCTTATTCGACTCGTTTATATTTCGAGCTTAGAAAGAGAGTTCAAGAGTGTTCTTGTTCAGCTCATTTACTTAGCGAACCGAATACGAGTTGTTTATGAATAAAGTGTCATTTTGACAACTATGAACACGTAGTAATAAGATATTAAAGATTAATCCAAGATTTAAAATAACATGTGAATCTAATTTATTTTTTTTTCTTCATTAAAATTTTTAATTGATTATAAATCTCTGTAGTCTTGTAATCAATTAATTTTTTTTAAAATATCGAGCCGAACACGAATTAACAAATATTTGTTCGTGTTTTTCGTGTTCGGCTCGTTAACTTAGCGAACGAGCCGAACACGAGTTTCTTAACTAGTCGAACACGAGCTGTTCACGAACAACGAACCGTTTTGACAGCCCTATTCAGGATAGGATAAAAATAGCTTCATTAGAGGGAAGGAAAATGGGTTTTCATGAAAATTGAATTATTTTATGGATTTGTCCTTCGTTAGGATAAGTTTAAAATAGTTTCATTGAATTTTATAAAGATTTACATGCTTACCAATTAATTCTCCTACAAACCTTATACTTTAATTTTAATTTTCTTATATATACCATTTTATTTATGCATAAATATATATATATATATATATATATATATATATATATTTTTTTATATAATATTTTGATATAATAATAATATTATTTTTGATGGGATATAAAAAATTATGTGAGAGAGATATAAAAAGTAATTTTGAATTTAAAATATTAGTTAAGAAGCCATATAAATTTGAATAATAACAAATTAAAATTTGAGATGATCTAATTTGACAAAATGTGTCCAATGCAATCAAAATGATATGATTTTTCAAACACATGGGATGTTTGGCACGTGAGTTTGACTAGTCCAAAGCTCAAACCTTTTGGCCTGAGAGCCATTCAAGATCACTAATGAACTTGTTTATTCAAAAAATATTGAAATTTCCTTCAAAATAATGTTGAGACATATCAAATTTTGTGTGATTCAAAGAAAAACTTGATGAATTAAATCCATCAAAATTTCTATAATACTCGACTCTTTATGACTTTAGGCAAATATAAAGAAGAATAGTTAACTTGAATGAATCGAGGTATTGTTGAATTTTGATTTGTCTGTGGGCTCATACAATTAAATAAGACTTATACATGGAGTGGTATGAGGGAATGGAATACATGGTTGCTTTGTAAATATGGGGTAGAGAGCTTGAGAAAGTTTATGGTCTAGCTCCTTTTAAAGGCAAGAGATCATTTCCATTTATTGGGCTTGATATGATTTCTTTTTCTTGATATGTTACAAGAAAGGAATATTGAATGATTTTAGTATAGTATGATGTTTGTCTTCGTAGTAAGTTGGTTACAGGTTGATATGACATTAAGATGGACAGTTTATTTTCAGGCACAGTTGAATATGCACATCCTCTCTAGTCGTTGATAGTATTTGGGAGCGGACACACGATAGAAGCCATTTGACTAATCAACTCGACATATCAATATGACAAACCTACCCGACATTTGGTCATTGACTTTGCTAATCTGACAAGTCAATTTGGTAAGTGATGCTTGATGGATGTATTCTCAAAAGAAAGGGTGCATGATCGATGTCTAGTAGGGAGAGAACAAATGTCCCATACCCATTAGGCTTGCTAATGTCCTTTCTGGCCCATGATGATTATTTATTGAGATAAATTTAGTCTTCTTATTCTCGTATCTTTTAATACTATACATAAAAATAACAATAGAATGAGAATCTTAATCTCGTATTTAAGCGAAAAGACACATGTATAGACAAAAAAAATATATTAAGTCTCCTCTTTTTTCCCGAGGGACTCCAACCTTATTGGAGGAGGAACCTGTGTGACACTTTAGGCCTTTACGAAGATTTTATTATGATGAATGACAAGTTTTATGCTTGTACAGTGGTATTTTAAAATTTTATTTTTGATGGCCAAAGGGTTTATACTTGCTATACTTACAACTTATCCCAATATGAATAGGCTTACAACCATTTTCATGGGGTTTGGATTATCCTTCACGTTTGGCTTGTATCTATCATGTTGATAGTAGTCAACTGAACTTTGTATAGAGTTCAAACTATCATTTGCCTGAGGTTGTTGCTCTCCTACAAGAAGTAGTCACTTAAACTTCTTAGGTAGAGACCATATGATTTTCAATCCCTAAGTTAGTAGCTCCATTCTTCATTATGGGCAAGTTGTATGTCACAAGGGTGTTGTTCATCCCAAGCCTTCGACTATTTGGTTGGTTGAAGGAAAGACCTCAACAATTTTTTTTTTATTGTGCGAGTATGATGTGTATGTTATGAGGTATTCTAATGATGTGAATTGTTTCTAGAAAATTGCTATACTTATAGTAGATAAGTAATATATTGAAAGAATAAGGTTTAGACTTCCTTGCACTGATAGCCTTGATTAGCACCATTATTGTAATTTTTTTTTGGCATGAAATATCCACCATGTGATTTGAAATGAGACCCATGTGTGAGTATTAAGTGCATATCAAGGATGTCAATATTTTCTTAAGAGAAAGTTATATGAATTTTAAAAATAGTAATAACATGGTCGTTAATGACACATTAACTTCTTATCCTTATAAAAGGTGCTTCGTGAGTATAATAGGATTTGCTGGCATGATTGTTACCTTTAGAATACACATATTGTTGTTTATTCCTTGCTTGACCTACCTCTTCTCTACCTTCCATTTTTTTCCAATGGATAGTATCCCGTTCAAGAAGTTAAGAATCTTAGCAGAAGAACTAACTCTCTATCAAAAATGGAGAGAAGATTACTCAAAGGAGCCCAAGATCCAAAAAATAAAATACACTAAACAAAGATATTGAAAAAATACTAAACAAAATTATTATAAAATTACAATGCTATCATATAAAAAACTTATTTTTAGATTATTTATTTATGTTTTTTAATTGTGAGAGCCAAAGCTCCTCAAACAACCACCTCATGAGAGACAAATTTGTACTTCAATTATTGGGACTAGAATGAAGGAGCAACATATTATTATGTTAAGATTAGATATTCATGAAATAACTTAACTATAAAAAATAAATTAGTTAATTGCTTAACACATCGGTAGAAATCAAAAATGGAGATCACAATATGTTATTTCAAATGTTCATCCTGTTAATATTTATCCATCCATCTATCTATCTATTTATCTATCTGTCTATCTCTCTATCTTTATATATATATATTATATATATGTATTAATAATATAAAATAATATATACATATATTCTATCTCCTTTAAATATTTGACTCAATACAATAATGAATAAAAAAATTAAGCTATCATAAAAAATGGTTACATACATACCTCCCAATTCCTATTTATTTACATGTCTATCACCAACTTTGTTTTCTATATTTATAACACTAAACTTATGCATAAAAATGTGTACTTCATCTTTTAAATGTTAAAAAAAGAAATTTACATATCTAGCACACAAATTTAATGTATTTACATCTCACACCTAAACATTCATATTTACATAAATGACATTTTGATATTTTAAATCTATGTATAAAAATGTGTATGTCACTTTAAAAAAGTAATAATAATATTATTTTTTATATGATATTAATAATTTAACTACTTTGTATAAACTATATATATGCACAATGTCGTTTATGTATATGCCTCTCATGTATCTCATGCTTTTTGGGACTAGTCCGTTTTCTGAGCAAATCCATGGAGCTCATTTCGACAGTTGGAGGGAGATGCCCCGATTAGGTGTCCTCCCTCCCACCCACTTTCTACCCCATCCTTAAACCCCGGAGGCCAAGCCGAAACCCTTCACTTCGAGCTTCTGCCATGCCAAGCTCATCTCTTGCCTTCCACTGCCCCTCCGCCCCCCTTCCCCTCCTGCCCCCCGGCCATTCTCCCTCGATTCTCTAAAGCTCAACCCCATCTCTACCCTCTCCCCCTCCCCTGTTCTCGAAGACCTCCTCCGCCATTCATCCTCCTCTTCCCCGTCCGCTACTCAATCCCGCCGCTCTCCCCGCACTTCCCGCAAACCCCTCCTTGGCCGTCACCACGACCCCAACCGCGGCAAACCCTGGTCCGTCGACCCCCGCGTCTCCCTCCGCGGCCACCATATCCTCCGGTCACTCCTAAATCTCCCCTCCCCCGACCTCGACGCCATCCTTAGCCCGCTCCTCAACCCCGCTTGTAACGATCCAGACTCCCTTCTCACCGATCTTCTCGGCATCATTGAGGCCCTCGACTTCCACAAGCGCCCCACCACTGCACTCGCCGTTTTCGACAGCGCTCGGCGCGCCCACGGAGACGCATTATTCTCATCTTCCGCTATCATCCCTGTAGTGATCGGCATCATGGGCCGCCATGGAGAGCTCTCTGTCGCTGCTACCCTCCTCGATGATTTCCGCAGTCAGCATTGCCCGGTCGACGTTTACGCCTACACTTCCCTAATCACCGCCTACGCCCGAAACGAGCGTTATCTCGACGCTGTTTCCGTGTTCCGGCGAATGGTGGAGGAGGGTATTAAGCCAACGCTGGTAACCTATAACATTGTGCTGAACATCTATGGCAAGCTCTTCATGCCCTGGCACAAAATCGTCTCCCTTGTTCAAGTCATGAAGAGGGATGGGATAGCTCCTGATCGGTACACTTACAATACCCTCATCAGCTGCTGCCGCCGAGGATCTCTGCATGAAGAAGCCGTTGAGTTATTTAAGGAGATGAAATCATTGGGATTAGGACCTGATAAAGTCACTTACAATGTGCTTCTGGATGTGTATGGAAAGTCTAGGAAGCATGAAGAGGCTATGGAGGTGCTTGCAGAGATGGATGCGAATGGTTTTCCTCCTACAATAGTTACATACAACTCTTTGATCTCAGCCTATGCAAAAGATGGGATTTTGGAGAAAGCAATGGAGCTCAAGGTACAAATGGAAGCTAAGGGGATAGAGCCTGATGTCATTACTTACACTACTTTGATATCTGGTTTTGAGAAGGCTGGCAAGGACGAGCTTACCATGAAACTTTTTGAGGAGATGGAGAGTAAAGGATGCAGACCAAATCTTTGTACCTACAATGCTCTGATCAAGATGCATGGAAATCGGGGTAAGTTTGCAGACATGATGAGTGTTTTTGGAATGCTCAGATCAAACGGCTTTACACCAGATGTTGTCACTTGGAATTCTCTGTTAGCAATTTTTGGTCAGAATGGGATGGACACGGAAGTTTCTGGTGTTTTCAAAGAGATGAGGAAAGCTGGGTTTTTGCCGGGAAGGGAGACCTATAATACCTTGATTAGTGCTTATAGTCGATGTGGATTATTTAAACAGGCTATGGAGATCTACGAGAACATGCTTACTTCTGGAATTGGGCCAGATCTATCCACTTATAATGCTGTAATGGCTGCATTGGCTCGTGGAAAACTATGGCAACAAGCGGAGAAGATACTTGCTGAGATGAAAGCTCTCAACTGTAAGCCAAATGAACTGACTTTTTGCTCTTTGTTGCATGCATATTCCAACGCAAAGGAGCTTGATAGGATGAAATCCGTTGAAGGAGATATATATGGTAGGGTTATTGAACCACGAAACATTCTTTTCAAAACTCTTGTTTTGGTAAATAGCAAGAACAATCTTTTTCCAGAGACAGAGCGGGCTTTCTTGGAGTTGAGGAAGAGAGGGTGCTCACTTGATATAAATATTTTGAATGCAATGGTATCCATCTATGGTAGGAGGCAGATGGTTTCAAAGGTTAATGAGATCCTTAAATTTATGAAAGAGAGTGGTTTTACTCGCACTCTGACCACATACAATAGCTTGATTAATATGTATAGCAGGTTGGGAGATTTGGAGAGGGCTGATGGTACTCTTAGGGAGATCAAGGAAAAATGCGGGCGGCCTGATCTATATTCCTACAACACTGTCATTTATGCTTATGGAAAGCATGGCCGGATGAACGAAGCCTCCAGGATATTCTCTGATCTTCAGGCTTCAGGACTTAAGCCCGATATTGTTACTTATAATATTTTTGTTGCTTGTTATGTGGCCAATTCAATGTTTGTGGAAGCAATTGATGTGGTTGTCTACATGATAAAGCATGGATGCAGGCCGAATGAGAACACATATAACTCAATAGTAGATGGTTACTATAAGCAAGGGAGGAGAGATGAGGCTAGTGCTTTTGTTCAGAACCTTCAACAGATCAATCCAAGGATTTCAAAAGAGCAACTGAAGAGATTATCTGAACGGTTAGCTAGATCTTCCGTTTGATCCTCGTAAAGCTTTGGATGAGAATTTTGCAACAAGAAAGGGCAAAATATGAACTTGTGCATCTAAGGTCCCATTGTTTGTTGATCTTCATCCTGGTAATTCCTCTTGTATTCTATTGTTTAACATCCTTTAAAAAACAACATTTTTTTTAATTTTTCTTTGAATTCTTTAATTTAAAAACAATCCGACGCTTTAGATCTCTTTAGGATGGTGGGCTTAGTACATTTTAGGCAGCAGTTATAAAGGTTATTGTCAACCTATTTGGAGTATAAATCATTTTTGTTTTCTTAGATTTAAAATATTAGGTTATCTTCTTATTATTATTTTTACCTTATACATGCCATTCAAGCTGTCATACTGATTACAAATTACCATCTTTTTATTTTCTTATTTTTGTTGGAAATACTTCTCGGGTCTTATTTCTTACATTTTTGTGGTAAAGATATTTAATTCAATGCATCTAATGAGAATGATTTTCATATCTTTTGTAAAAAAAGATGACTTGCATTAATTCTGCTGATTCTATTTACATAATTCTTTTTTTCTTTGAGTGCAGCAGACATTCTATTTAGGTTGTATTGTGAAATCTGTGAAGTTTGGTTTCCAAGACTGGGTTTGGTGTTTGTATTTTTAGAACAAGATCCTGGCTGGGTTTATGGAAACGCTAGATGCATTTCCGGCAAAACAACAGGTAAGTGTCAAAATTCTAATTCTTCAATTTATTGAATAGCATCCATCTACAACTGACTAAAATATCCACATTGTATGAACCGTGATACAAATATTGATAATAAACCTGATACCCGCAGTCAAATTACTGTACTAGCAAAGGATATAGAAAGGAGAAAGAAGAGGTAAGCTGCTGTAGGATTTAGTAGTTCAATAATTGGTATATGAAAAGCAGCAACAATGTAATACATTAGACTCACTGAGAGTGATGAACGACAGAGATATAGGAAGGTTGTTAATGCCATAACAACTGTATACAAAGGATAGCAGGTTGTTGAGATTCATATGTATGGTGAGAATGGGGAGATATTCAGTTGTACATAAAACTGAGGATTCCTTGAGTTGAATCATGAGTTTGGTCCATAAATTTTAAAACCTGGAAGTTGATAAACAGTCAGTGAGAATATTTGCTGTTTCGTCCTAAATGGCAAGTTTGGAAATCATAAGATTTTTGAAGGCTATGTATTGCCCCGATAGAGTGAAAATTGATTTGAATGTGTTTAGTTTGAGCTCCGAAATATTGGATTGTTGGCAATAGCGATAACAGATGCATTGTCACAGACTAGTGGTGTTGGTCTATCCATGCTGATCTCAAAATCCAGAAGGAGACGTATCAGCCAAAGCAGTTCAATTGTAGTTGCAGCAATTGCTTGGTTTCACGTCTGTTGGCAATCTTGCCACCATTTTCTGTTTGTGAACTTTCCATAGAACTGGTGTGGGGCCAAGAAAAATACAGAATCCAATGGTAGATCTGCAGTTGGTGTGGTCAACAATTCAATCCAAGTTATAGTATGCCATGAGAGAGATCACCTTTACTGATAGGAAAACTATTGTGCAATGTTCCTTTATAATATCACAACGCCGTTTGATGAGCTTGATGTTCTGGTTGAGTGGTGTTTGCATATGTCGGTAGACTTGGTTGGCAACAAATGTAATGTCGTGCCTTGTGAACGTCAGGTATTGTAGGGGCCAACCAAGGGACGATAGAGGATAGGATCTGAAAATATTTGTTGAGAAGAAGTCTATGGGCTGCTTGGAAGAGATTGGTGTGTAAATAGGCTTGCATTTTAGCATGCCTGCTGTATTGAGCAGTTCAGTATCGTATTAGATTTGATGGTGGAAGTATCTCTTCTTGGTATCTTGAAAGGTAATGCTAAGGAAGGTGGAGATCGGCGAGGTTCTTCATGTTGAACCTGATATGAAGTTTTTAAATAAGGGAAGCAATGAAGCTGGATCATCTCCTTCCCGAGCATTACATACACTCAATATTCCAATGAACACTTTGGCATTAAATGCTGGGTCATCTACACTCCATATTCTCCACCATCTCCAAGCAAAAAAGTCCCTTAAAATTTCAGAATCCCGCATCTTTTGTAACTCATGTAGGGCTTCCAAAAGCCATAAACTATTTTTCTTTTTCTGTGTCCAGAGCTAAACAGAAGTTTTCCTTAGTTAATTTGGATATATGGGCTTCAAATTCTTCTCTTCATGGATTTAAATACTATGTTGTCTTCATAGTTTATTTTAGATTCGGTTGGCTTTTTCCAATGATTATTAAAGCTTAAGCGATTCATAAATTCATTTAGTTTCACAAAATGGTTCAAACCCAATTTCACACCATCATTGAAATCCTGTGCCTAGATGAAGTAGAATATATCTCCAACAATTTGAAAACTTATTTGCAATCTTATGGCATTCTACATCAACTCAGCTGCCCCTATACCCTAGAACAGAACGGACACTGGTGGCAAGTAGGACAGGTTGGTGCAATGCCATCAGACTATTGCCAAGTGACCTGTTCTTCAAAAATTTGACGAACAATTCATGGCTTCAAAAGGTTGGTAGTGTTGTTGTTGCTATTGGAAGACTGCCTGGGATGTGCAGACGGTTTGTTGCGGCCTGGGATGTGCAGACAGTTTATTGCGGCCACTGTAGGTAGAGGAGTGTTCTTTTTCTTCGTTGGAAACAATTGCTAATGGTGGGAAGAATTGCAATTAGCGGTTTAGCTTGAATATTGATCTCCTCACTGCATAGAAGAGAGTATAAATCATCAAGATGAATTGGCTCAAGTCTGGTTTGAGCTGCAGTCTTGAAAGACTGATAAGCGGGTGGAAGTCCATTTACATGTATAGAACTATATATTCCATATAAATTTTGCAGCCTGCAGTAGCTAATTGATCCACAATGACTATGATTTCATTAAGTTATTGGTTCATGGTATTATTTTTCATGGTAATGTGATGTAATTCTAGATTTCAGCATGAAATTCTAATGGGAGGACATGAGATAAAATGGATTGAGATATGGTGGAGTAGATGGCTATTGATAGGTTTTGATCTATAACTTTCCAAAGAGTGTAATTGGGATTAATAGATGTTTTATTGTTAGTGTCATGAATGTATTGCTTAGTACAAGGAAAGGTGTCATCTAGAAAGTTATCAAATCCATTAACTGTAAAGAGCTTATGGATTTGTGACCTCCAAATGTAATAGTTAACAGCTGTAAGGGCTTTATTTGCCAATGATTTGATGTTGACCATTAGAATTGAGAGGGAGGGATAGCTATTGCAACCATCCTGTGTAGAGTTTTGATGTTTTTAGGTTTTGATCTATAAGTTTCCATAGAGTGCAATTGCGATTAATAGATGTTTGATTGTTTACTGTCATTAATGTATTGCTGAGCACAGGAAAATGTGTCATCTAGAAGTTATCAAATCATTTGGATTTAAAGAGTTCATGGATTTGTTAACTCCAAATAGGATAGTTATCAGCTGTAAGGGCTGTATTTGCCAATGATTTGATGTTGGCAGTCAGAATTTCGAGCATCATTGACGTTGAGAAGAAAAGGATGGGGTAAGATTGCTGTTAAGCTGGTGCTCTGATACCATGATAACATGCTGTCTAATTACTGTACCAGCATATAATATAGAGAGGAAAAAGAAGAGGCAAGCTGCTGTAGGATTTAGTAGTGCATTAATTGGTATATGAAAAGCCGTAGCAATGTAATGAAGCAAGCCATAGAAGCTGATTAGGTACAATGAGTGTGATGAACGGCAAAGATTTAGGAAGTTTCTTTTGCCAAAACAGCAGTATAGTACGAAGGTTTCAGTAAGAATTTGTTGGTTGGATAGAACTAATTAGTTTTGGTACGATAAGCAAAGACAAAATAAAAAAGTTAGTCCTTATTATGTCATGCTAGCCTATTTGAATCATTCAAATTGAATCGCATCCCATAATATAACAATTACGGCCTCTTCTTCTATATTCCATTTGTTTGTTGGCCATTAATTTGATAATTTCTTCATTATTTGGGGTCCTCTTGCTATAGTTGTAGCTGTTTGTAAAATCAGTTGTGAATTTACTACTATTTTTCTTTTTTGGTTCTTTTTAGATCTCGGAGTCGCCAGCTTGCCTTTTTGTATGTTGCTGTATAATTTCCTTATTTGAGTAAGTCTCCCTCTCGAACCAAATGAATGACTCGAAGAGGAGAGGAATCGAATAGTGAACAACCGTACTAACAAATAGACACACAAATCAAAAAAAAAAGAAGAAAAGAGACGAAAGACTTATATAAGGATAATCCTCATGTGATGGGTCGAGAGTATACATCCAAATAGAATGGATTGAAGTACCTCGAAAAAAACAACATCCATGAGTGAAATCTTTATATAAACTACCCGTAACCAGAAAATCAAAAAGAACATTTTTGTTCTGGGGTCAAAAGTCTCCCAGAGGAACGTATTCTTACTGGTTAATTACATCTCGGGGGATACCCAAGAAGACTCCGATGGAAAGAGTTTCGCTTTATCATTATGAACATGGGGTATAGGTTATCAAAAGGTGATTATTTCATATGGAATAGTCTCGATGCTTTGAAGCTCACGCTGCACCATCGGGCGGAAAGTGAATCTCCCACGCCAAATGGGTAGCGGCTTCTCAACTCACGAAACCTACGAAATAACCATAAATCACTTCAACAGGGGTATCCCAATACGTCATAGCACATTCGGACCGTAAGGGCAGAAGACAAATCGTCGTATCCCAAACAAGCGACAGCTTATCGGCATCGGGCCGTTAAAGTGACACCAACGAAGTCAAAGGAGCAGAAATGGCTCAACAGGGGTAGTCAAAAGGCAAGGAAAAGTAATCCTAGGAGGTAGAGGTAGTCAGGTCGGGGTACCACGACCCGTAATCCCAAACCATTAGGACCCAATTCTACCTGGTCGTGAAGGTAGTCGACCCAACACAACCTGAGATCCCCGATCAGCAATCCGTGAATTGCATCATCCACGAGAACCTCGGTAGCCCTAAGGTCAAAGGAAGGAAACTCTATTTTATGACTATAAATTGGAGCTCCAAGAGGTGGGACTTATACTTGCCGAAATGACAAGGATGCCTCCGGAAAGAAGAGAAAGTGGAGGCTCAGCTACAAAGCTGTGAAAACTCCAACAAAAGAACTTACACCCCGTCTGGGTCGGGGAGCCTTCTAACACCCTAGGCGCACTAGACAACCACATATATGAAGGTATGCTGGGTCAGTCAGGTTGGAAAATTACGGGGACTTCTCCTCGGGACATGCAAACATGAATGCCTTTATCTAGAAAGTATTGTGGAGGTCCTATTAATATATGCAAGAAAGTAAATGTTGCAATTTTTAAATCCTGAATATTTTAATCCTAAATTTTAATTATCTTGAAGATTTTATTTAAGATTTTGTAGAAAATTAAAATTTTAGGGTCCTTAATGAGCCTGTGTTATATCACGAAATCTCAGATAAAACACAGAAAGAAAATAAGAAAAACACATGCAAGTGTAAACATGCAATATTAAAATGCAACATGATGCAAAAATAAAATAAAGCAAGTCAAACCAAAATAATAACAGGCCGGTGCCGCTGGGTCGGAAACATATCCCAGAAAAGAAAAAGGGCGGCCGGACTCCGCATATACATGTCCGGTCCTAATTCTATACATCAATATAAAATGCAGAATTGAGATACGGGGCACGAGCTTCTGCTCCTGGTCCCCTCCACGTGGTTCCTGTGCTAACGTCTCATAACCCGTGCCCGTATCTTATTTCTGCTACAGGACTCTCCTAGACTAAAAAAAATACATCAAGAAAAGAAAAAGACCCAATCCGGCATAAAAACAAATGTCAGCGAGAAAGCTCACATGCACATAACGTATCGTGAGTCATGTCTTAAAAGTGGGGGGAGCTAATAGCACTTGCAAGCAAAAGAGTCAGAAATCATTATTTGCTCCCCCCCATAACGGTGCCTGTGTGTGTGTATGAAAATAGACATGGCTCCCTGCAGAAGAACGCCCTAACACACTACCATACATATGCAACATGCTGTCACATCACAAACATAATGCAAAAGAAATATATCTGGTTAGGGCAACCAATCCAACAGTAAACAATAGCCAAACATCAAAAAGACTACCTAACACCCTAAATCCTAGCCTAGCACACCATCTAGCGAAAAGTGCATCAACCTAGTATCTAAATGTGGGGTCACTTTACTGGTCCCATCCTAAGGATCCAAAAAAATCTAAAGAGTGTCACAAAAGGGAATGACACTAGTTAGATTCATTGGATTCTTAGCACAATCATACTCATGTTAGTCCCGATGACTCAACTCGCATTGCTCATTGGGATTGACCCAGCGAGCAATGCTCGTTAAGGCATCGCGACCAACACAAGAGTCACTCTCCTAACGGGTCTGACTCGCTATCCATACAAACATGCAAATGCAAATGCTAATGCAGGCGAATCAAAACATATAAATAGTGATAAGGAGTATGTTATGAAGGCAGTGACTCGTAGAAGTGGACATACCGTAGCGGTAGTAGCCCCAAAAGAATGGGCATGCCGTGGTGGCAGCGGCCCTAGAAGGTATGCCAATAAGGCAATAAAACAAAGGTGGACATACCATGATGGTAGTAGCCCTAAGAAGATGGGCATGCCGTAGCGGCAGGGGCCCGAAAAGAGGGTATGGCGGTAAGGTAGTGACCCGAAGGTAGGCATGCCGTAGCGGCAAGGGCCCGAAAAGATGGTATAACGGCAAGGCAGTGACCCAGAAGAAGCTACAACATACAAAAATGCAAACACACATGCAAGACAATATGGTGGTGCAAATAATTGGTCGACTGGGTTGAGTAATCCAATCAAACCAAAGTGTTGTATCAACCGAATCAAGGGAGCCGATTGAAATGAAATGAAATGTTCACCGGGTCAGGGCGGCCGGACGAAGTGAAGTAGAATGCTCGTCGGGCCAGGGTGACAGGATGAGGTAAAGTGTAATGCTTGTCGGGCCGGGACGGCTGGATGAAGTGAAGTGAGATGCTCATCAGGCCGGGGCGGCTAGACAGAACGACGTGAAATGCTCGTCGGGCCAGGGCGGCTAAACGGAGCAAAGTGAGGCGCTCGCCGGGTCGGGGCGGCCGATCAGAGCGAAGTGAGGTGCTCGTCGAGCTGGGGCGACCGAACGAAGCAAAGTGAGGTGCTCGTCGGGCCAGGACGACCAAACGAAGCGAAGTGATCGGGACGACCGAACGAAGCGAAGTGAGGTGCTCGTTGGGCCAGGGCGACCGATCGGAGCAAAGTAAAATGCTCATTGGGTCGGGACGACCAAACGAAGCGAAGTGAGGTGCTCGTCGGGCCGGGGCGGCCGAACGAAGCGAAGTGAGGTGCTCGTCTGGCCAGGGCGGCAGATCGGAGCAAAGTAAAATGCTCGTCGGGTCGGGACGACCAAACGAAGCTAAGTGAGGTGCTCGTCGGGCCGGGGCGGCCAATCGGAGCGAAGTGAGGTGCTCGTCGGGCCGGGGCGGCCAATCGGAGCGAAGTGAAGTGACGTGACATGCAAAATGCAACATACAAACATAAACATGTGATAGGGAGTCATTCTCGTGCTAACGACCTTACCGAGGAACCTAGGGTCAATATATAAAAAAATGGTAATTGCTGCCTCTGCTTTGGTGAGACAAGTAGGGGAACTTCTCCCTGGATCTTCAAAGGGGAAAGTTTTCATTCTCATCATGAAACGGGCTAGTGATAATACTCTTCCCGATTTCACGACGCCTCCGAGCTTTGCAAAATGAGCTAATGACTCGCATTTTCTCATTTTGCAAAAATCTACTTTTCGATCTTTCTAAAAGATGGGGACTACCAAAGCAAAGGGGAGCGAAGGGGGCTCCAACTTCTAGGATTTTTGTGCTACGGTTAACAGTTAAATATGATTCGCTCGGCTATCGTAGGAAAATTAGTTGCACGAGGGGATCCTATCCTATAAGTCACCTCTAGGAACACAATTGATCCATCACATAGGCGTGCCGCCGAGCCGGCTTACACCAACGCACACACCCCGTGTGGGCGATCGAACCCACACCCCTATCACACCTACAACCTAAGGCCGGCTAGAAAATAAAATGTGAAGGGGAAGAAATGTTATACCTTCGCGTAGTTTGCACGAAGCTTTTATAAGTTCGGCGTGAACTTGCAGGTACAATGGGAGTCCTTCGTACCCTCCCGAAAGATGTTGAGGTTCGTTGTCCGGCGAGGTGATGGATGCTAATTTATCGACGGTGAGTGCGTTTTGATCCGGCGAAAAATACGACATCGGCAAGGCAGAAGCCGGCGAGATGAAGGAAGACCGTCGAGGTTGGCGGGGTTGGCCGAGAAAAAGAAAAAGAAGAAGAAGAAGAAGAAATAGAAGAAGAAGAAGAAATATGATAAGAAGAAATAGAAGAAGAAGATGATGAAATAAGATAAGAAGAAATAGAAGAAGAAGATGATGAAATAAGATAAGAAGAAATAGAAGAAGAAGATGATGAAATAAGATAAGAAGAAATAGAAGAAGAAGAAGAAGAAATAGGAGAAGAAGAAATGGAAGAAGAAGAAGAAGAAGAAATGGAAGAAGAAGAAGAAGAAAGAGGATCGATGACCGGCACTGGAGGAGAGGAGCGAGACCTTCTCTGCTGTGATTCGCAGCCGGGAGAGGGAGATCGGCGGCGAACGGCAAGGGATCAGAAGAGAGAGGGCCGAGCGGTCCTCTCTGTCGCGAATGGGGAGGGGCGAAAGAGGGAGTTCGCGAGGGAGGAGAAGGATCGGACCACTGTCGCGCGAATCCGGAGGAGTTAGCCGTTTTCGAACAAAAAAATCCCTTAGCCAAATGATGTCGCGAATGAGAGCTTTTGGAGAGGGAGAAAGACGCGATCCTTGGGGAAGACGCGTTGTTATCCTAAAAATATAAAAATATAGGATAAATATCTCATTTTTTTATAATTTTATATGTTTAAATATAAATATATATATATATATATATATTATTTCATTTTTTTAAAAAATAAAAAATAATAAAATAAAAAATATTATAATATATCTCTCCCGCATTTTAACCCGAATATGTCCTCACAGCAAAATGGGCATCGTTCTTGACTAAATTTGACGTTCCGGACGCATCGGCGCGGTCTATTTTTTCATCCGGGGTCATATTTTGTCATCCGGGGTCATTTGAACGAGCTCGCTGGTGATCGGGTCAATTTCAGCCAATTTCATGCACGGTGCGACGTATAAAATTTGTCGACACCCGTGAATTGATGCCAACAACTATAGGAATTTTCTTTTCTAAATTATGTCTGTAGTAGTTTTTGATGTTTGGAAAATCAAACTGGAAAGCTTTTTTGCTGCTGCCATTTGTGATCAAATGAACCAGATACCCTCATTTATATTGGAGCAAATGTAAATTAGCTTTTGTTTATCAATTAGAAGCTTGTGAATTTGTTAAATCAGATATATTTTTGCAAATTTTCATAATACAACCTCCCATGATGATGATGTCCAATATTTTTTTTGAACAAGCTGTTGAGAATATTGTTTGTCGAGAACATTATACATAAGCGATGTGATCTGACTAATTCAAGCCTTATTTTAGAGAGTTATAATCATATGCGGTCAACCGGAAAGGATACCACTCAAGTTTATCACTTATAATAAATAATTTTGATGCTTTGAATTTGTATTAAATGGTAGTAATTATCTTGCTTTTTGTTTAAGCAATATAACATAATTTTTCTTATCTCTTGAACCCATATAGTTTATCATTAGGCCTGGTATTTTTGTCATTATAAAATTGCAAATGGTTGTATGCACATGCATATTTTAGTTTAACCCAGTTTTATTTACAAAATTTGAGCTTGTTTGCATTTGATGATATTAACTTAGCGCTAGGCAATTTTAACAGTCCGCTTGGACTAAGTTGGACCAACATGTGCTTGGGTTAATGTTGTTGGACCCATTAGGTTGATGTTGCTTCTCCCTGTGCTACTGTCTTTTGTGAGCTGTAGTTTGAACCAGCTTTAACAGGATAAAAGCCTAAAATATTGTGTCAATGGATTAATTTCACTTGATATACTAGTCTTTAATTGATGTTTGTCAGTTCACTTAACAAGTCAGATGGGTTAAGTAGTCTATGAAAAGTTCTACTTATGTGACTGTTTTCGTTTTTAGCATGCTTCTATTGGTTGATGTGTCTATGCATATTGCTTGTACTTTTAAGTTTTATCACATTAAACTTATTTTATCTTACAATTTTTTTATTTTAATTCAGGGGCTGCCTCAATGACTTGAGGTTTGTGAATTAAAGGGTCTGATTTTTGCTCTTCATGACACCAGAAGGAGCAGGCAATGTCAAGGGATTTGTTTGTGGATGATACAACGAGAAGATCTATGGGACACATTATGGGGCGTGTGCTCATCAAAATTTTTCCAGGTGAAAGAAACATAGTAATGAGTCAGATTTGATTAGATAAGCAAGTGGAATCCACCTTTCATTTTTTAATAAAATCGTCTGATAAAATTAAGAAATATGGAAAACAAATATGACGCTCATTGAAACTTTAATTAAGTTTTGCTAACGTCCAACGTCCATTAGGCATCTGATTTTGATCTTCTCAATCAGTCAGCTTCCCCTATTTATTTGAAAATGATCAAGCCAATAACCTACTTTCATTTGATTTCCGACATTGTCAATTGGCCATATCCTATCACTCGCCAGTAATTAACATCTACATTTGTGAACCATTTGCCGTCGGACACTAGTTTTATCAATCATTTCGTTTTATTTATTTTTAAAAATTTGACTAAATTAAATGTCTTTTGTTGTTTAAGTTTCAATCACCATCAACTGTTGGTTGGCAGAAATTACTTAATGATAAGTTTGGCACCATAAGACTTTTACTGCCAACATAGGAGATATCTCCTATAAATTTATTAATTATGTGGAAGACACCCTTTTTTATCTTGAATTCATATTATTCAAGTCCTCATAATTTTTTCCTTGATGATCGTTCACATGTCCTTGCGATTTGCTAATCTCTACCATTGGTAATCTCTATCATGCCCTACACTATTTAAGTCTTCGGTTGGAGATTTGTTATTTGTCGCTTGCTCCCTGCGATATATGGTTTGATTTTCTGTTGTTCCTGGTTTTCGTGTCATATCCCTTGCGAGTTGCGACAATCTTGTGATTTCTTGCCCCGTGCGTCATGCTTGTGGTTTTTGGTTTTTATGTCGTAGCTTGGTTCGGCTCTCCCCTCTATTTATTTTTTGGCGCAATTACATACAGAGCAGAAGAAACATTGTTGTTTACAAATCATTTGCATATATTGATTTCATTTTTTTGGGGAGGGGGAGGAGGAACTCTCCCCTCTATTTCATGGTTTTGGCGCAATTACATAGATAGCACAAGAAACATTGTTGTTTACAAATTGATTCCCATTAGTGATTTTTTGAACTATGAAGTTGATGCATTTGATAAAAGATGGTGCTTTTTTTATAATTGCCGTGTTTTGGGGTTTTATCATGACCTCTAATATTTGATTGAGAATTTGAACGATAGATGAAAGAGGGTGCTTAATTTGTAATATCAATGTTTTGGGTGTCCTGAATGTAATCGTTCCTTAATTTTGTTGGTTCAATTGGAACAGCCTCGATACTCTACTCATTCGTTGGCCTTGTTGGTGATTTATCCTCTTTGTTGGAGGAAGAATGTTGGGGTTGATGTTGTTGGCGGAGTGTGTTGATAATGGGGTTGATGCTGTTGGTGGTGATGTTGGTGTTTGTGGTACTTCTGATGGTGTGTGTTGGTGTTGGGGTTGGTGTTGTTGGCGGTGTGTGTTGATGTTGTGGTTCCTCTAGAATGACTTTTAGAGAGGTGTTGGCAACAACTCTCTACGTTTTATCACATAATGAATCTATGAGACGAGTCATGGAGTAATTTCAACACTATCTAAAATAATCAGTATAGATTTTTCAATTCGGTTGAATGCTCGAGTTAGTTTCTCATCAGAAATTTTTAAACCAGATGACCCAATAGTCAAAAGGACTCTCATTGTATCAATGTTTTATGCAAATGATCTATATTTCAATCTCAATTTTATTTTTAGATCTCATGCATGTATTCTTTCCCACTTGGATGACTGATGAGGTAACTGTGGTTATAATATATAATCTAAATATTACATGTTTTATTTTTTTGATTTTGGAGGTCTATGATGAGATATTCGACTTTAAGGGTTCTTCCGGATGACTTATATGTTGCTATTGATTTTTATCTCATGTGAATTCTCAATGAATGCAACCAAATTCTTCTACTTTTTCCAGTACTATGGCTTCTTAGGCTCTTATGGATGACTATTTTTGGTGATATGGATACGTGATAGCTCAATATTACGTGGTTTCAAGGCAACAAATAACCTTTTTTTTATAACATCTGCTGTCTTCTTGTAGTGAAAAATTTGTTGGTTTATGGCTCCGTTTGGAGGCGCGATTGGAGGACTTCGCGGCACCCCGCCCTCAAAGTGTGTAGTTTGGGTGCGCAGCAGAGAAGCGTCGCGGCCACCGTAGGGGATTTTTTCGCAAAAAACGGGTTGCTGGATAGATTCTACGGCTCGCGTTCGAAGATTATGTTTTTACCCATTGCCCTTTCGATCGAAGGTCCGACCGTTCTGGTTGTTAAGCCAAAGAAAGCTCTTCTCCTTCCCCCTTCCTTCTTTCGTTCGTTTGACGCCTCTCCCCTGCCTTATGCTCAGTTTCTCCCTCCCGAACTATAACCTCAGTCGATTCCCTCCGTGCAAAAGCTGATCTCTTGTGTTTCATATCGAGCGAGGAGAGAGGTCTACAGACGCAAACAAACCCTCGAAGAGAGAAGAAATGATCTGTGCCATCGATGAGCTCGCTGTGCTCGGTGATGGCACTGTGACGACCGACTTATCTCTCTCCCGTACATGGAGCATGCTTTGGACGACGAAGAAGCAACTATTTATTATCAAGAATGATGCCTTTTGGTCAAGGATGGTAAGTTTCCTGAACTCTTGATTTCTCTTTGAATTTATCACCGTTTTGTTAATTGAGTGGATTTTATGAGTACTAATTACTCAAAATGAAGTTTTTTTTCACTTTTTGAATAAATTACAATTTTTATTACCTTATTTAATTTTGCTATAGGCATGTTAAGAACCTGAGATTCTGAAGAAACCTAATTAACTCTTGATTTCATTGTCTATTTGATGGAAACAAAAGCACAATATACGAATTAGCTGAAGAAAAGGGAGGGTTTGTGGTGGTATAATATAATGCATAAATGAAAAGATCAATGACTAGTAAATTATGAATTGTGAAATCATTTTTCTTGTTGTTGTTGTTGTTATTGTTGTATGCCACATTATGGTTTCAATTAATTGGAGGAAGAGGAGACTTAAAATTGGATTTATGTCAAAAATGAGGATCAATTTGAATTTTTTATAACCAACCAAATCTTTCATATCAGAGCACGAATAATTTTAGTTTTTGCTTTAAAAGTATTAAATTTATGACTATCACAGTTCTGTTACACACAACATCATAAAATATGGGCAGAATGGTTATTTTTACAGAAACAACTTTCTCACAGTTTTCACACAGCTGCCCTAAACATGCAGCTAGCTTCCTCGCAGCAGCTTCCTGGGGAGCTCTGCTTTCTGGTGCACCGCAGCTGCAGCTACGCCAAACATAGCTTATATTATGTTCTCTGAGATTTCGTTGTTTCTTAAAACTTGAATTGATTACTTTTATTATTCATTTTCACTAATGTTGCATCTAAGCTTTTGTGTTGTGTTGTTTTAAACATTAAAAAAAATATGAGCTTGAGGATTTTCGGTACCTTCAACACCTCTAGAGCATTGTACTGTTATTGTGGACTACAATGTTCCCTGCTTTGTGACAATCATATTGCTGCGAGAGACAGTTTTACAGGTGTCGTAGTAGAAGACAGAAAGCTGCGACTTCTTTATGTGATCGGGCGTGGCGAGTTTCCTTGGAGGACGGCTTATCTGGTCACAAAAAATCAAATCAATTTTAAAACAATACTATCATATTATTAATTGTTATTTTAATAAATTTTTTAAAATTTTGATTGTCGTGTTACTATTTTGTGATGTGTCTGTTTTTATTTTATAACATTCAAACTAGATATTTTATTTCGAGTATGGAATGTGCTGACATCAATAGTTTTGTTATAAACAACACTATAGTACAAGAGCATAAATGTCATTTGTTCAGAAACAGTTGTGTTGTGCTTCAGAACTGTAAAAAAACAAAAAATTAGTCAACTTCTGCGTGACAGCTGCTTGCCACAGCTACTGCGCAACAACATTTATTAAGCTGCAGCTGCCCCAAACAGACCCTAAATATGAAACCAAAATCAAATTGTCATTATGATAAAGCAAATTGTTATTTAATTTTCAGTGTATGAATTTAAACATACTCGTAATTTTTAAAATTCAATTATATTTATTTTATTCTTTTGTTTTAAATAAGGGATAATTATATACATAGCACCTGAAACATTGTTATTTGCCAAATCTGGCAACAATGTGATATTTTTTAACTATTAAATAGATGTATTTACGAATGTGACTATTAAACCATTATGAATTTGATAAAAGTGGAAAATATCGGTTGGGGTTTTATCACGAATTTTGATATTTGATTGATAATTTGAAAGATGGATAAAAGTGGGTGCTAGAATTGTAAATAGCAATGTTTGGGATGCTATGTGCATAATTGCCCCTTTAAATATTTATTGATGGATTTATATAGTTTAACTTTATTGTTGATTTAAATTAAGTGTAAAGTGTTACAATAGTCTCCAACTATTCAAGATAGTCTCCAACTATTCATGGGATTGTTTTAGTCCCTTATAAAAAGTATCAAAATAGTCCTGGACTCTGTAAATTGGGGTTAAAATAATCCCCTTGGAGGACTAGGAGAGCTCAATTTTAAAACTGTCAGAGACTATTTTGGTGCTCCTATAAACTATGGGATTAAAACAGCTCCATCAATAGTAGGGGACTATTTTGGCACTTTACTCTTTAAATTAATGATCGCTAAAATGTCTATATGGTTTAAATATACATCAACATGGTCTAAATATACATCAAAGAAAAGTTATGAACGCATCTATATGGTTTAAATATACATCAAAGAAGAGTTATGATTCATCTAAATTAATAGAATGGCTTATGCAATAGAATATAAGTTATAGAACTTGTCATTAATTATATTATATCGATGGTTCCCAGATTATTTCCCCTGCATCAGGCCTTGAGAGGGACAACCTCAGATTCCATCTCAAAGTTAGGATCATAAACTCAGATCACACCATTGAATTTCTTCATTGCCATTAAAAAGCATCTGTAAATGAGGTTATACCAGTTTTAATAATTTTTAATCATTCATTAATTTTGCAAAAATAATAATCACTACAAGACATTATTTGCTTAAAAATTTAAAATTATTCTTTTTATTTACCGCTAAAACGCCATCATCACCAACAACCAAAATACTACATATGTTGAAGAAAAAATATGATCGCTCGGCACCTCAAGAAAATCAATAACTGGACTGTCGAACATTTGAAGAAAATCAAGAACTGGACTGCCGAATAGGAAGAAACAACAAATGCCGAACACCTCCTTGATAGCCGAAGGAGAGTGAAACCGCAGCAGGCAAGAAAGCAAGAAAAAGAAACGAAAAAATACAGTAAAGATAATATGCAAACAAAAAACAAGAATACCCAAGAATTATGTGGTTTGGTCCATAGGACCTATATCCACGGGAGGGAAATCCACTAAGCAAATAAAGAAGAATTACAAAGCTTTTACATTGAGGAATGAACTTTCATCTTGTCATGATCTCTCTCTCGAATCTCTTCGATGCAAAATTTCTAAGAGCAAGCTCTCAGCTTGTCATGATCTCTCTCTCAAATCACCTCGATAAAAGATCTCCAAGATCCTCCCCCTCAATTCTTGAAGCCTCATATTCTTTCTCTAACCAATTGATTTGCTTTCCCTTTGTTCACCCTTCTCTACAAGCCTCCCTCATTTATTTATAACAAAATGAGGCCTCTCAAGTAGACTCGGTTCATCAATTTGAAGCTTCTATGAAATTATAAGCTTTTCATTGCCTTAGTTATCAAATTGCGAGTCATTGTAACAATTCTTCATCTTGACTCTCATTTACAAAATTTTGAATAGGGATTTCCTCCACCTAGCCCCGAGGGGCCCTGTCCCGGATGCCGTTTTTCTCTTTCTTGCCCATCTCAGTCGACAATGTTGCTGGCCCTTGCAAAGCTTCTGCGACACCTTCTGCACCAATAGAACTCTCATCTTGACTCTCTACAGGCTGAAATCATTCTTTCCGGTGAATTTTTTGAAGTCAAATTTGGCGGTTCCCATTATCGTGGCTAGGATTCCCACATACGACGCCAATTGTTGAAAAAAAAATAGGACCGCTACCTGAAGAAAATCAAGAACTAGACTACCGAACAACTGAAGTAAACCACGAAGTGGACTACCGAATTGGAAAAAAACAATAAATGTCGAACATCTCCTTGACAATTGAAGAAGAGTGAAACAACAGCAGGCAAGGAAATAGGGAAAAGAAACGAAAAACTGCAGCAAAGATAATATGCAAACAAGAAACAAGAACACCCAAGAATTAAATGGTTCGGTCCATAAGCCTACATCCACGGGAGGGAAATCAACCATCAAATCTTCTAAGGCAATAAAGAAGAATAATAAGGCTTTTATATTGAGGAATGAGCTTTCATCTTGCCATGATCTCTCTCTCGAATCTCCTCGATACAAGATCTCCAAGATCGATGAGCTCTCATCTTGTTATGATCTCTCTCTTGAATCGCCTCGACAGAAGATCTCCAAGATCCTCCCCCTCAATTCTTGAAGCTTCTCCTCTTCTTTCTCTAACCAATTGATTTGTTTTCCCTTTATCCACCCTTCTCTACAAGCCTCCCTCATTTATTTATAACAAAATGAGGCCTCCCAAGTAGACCCGGTTCACCAATTTGAAATTTCTATGAATCTTTAATAACTTGTATGAAATTACGAGTTTGTCATTGCCTTAGCCAATTGTGAGTCATTGTAACAATTTACTAATATTTATCTTGACTAACCATCTATTAAGAAAATTTTGATAGATATAGTTGTTGATACAATGACATAAAAAGTTACTTTAATCATATAATTTTAAGCTCATTAATTTAAACAATGAAGGGACTGAATTTCATTGAACTCTAATTTTTTTTTCTTTTAAGATGATTAGCCATGCTTACTATTGAAGGACTTACAGATTTGTTACATGATTTACCATTCTCAGCAAAGTATTACTTAATTCAAATAAAATATGTAAGATTTTAAATGATCCATTGTCTCAAGGGGTATATGAGTTGTACGTGTCTATGATATAGGTGTTAAAAATGGTTGCTTGTTTCACACCATGATGTCATATGAGGAGGACCACCTTGAAATTTGAAATAGAGGTTGCCACAAAGTCTTAACTGGAGCCTACAAAAATCCTCAATTATAGTTGATCATCAATGTTTCAAGATGAACTCTTCCCTATATTAACTCGACGTTCTCACCTAATTTCATAAATAATTCATTGAATTCTTACTTGCTGAAGCATGTGTGAGGGTCTCGAGAGAAGTTCTGATTGTTATTTCTCCTCTTTAAGTTTATAATGAGTTTGTTGCCACTTGTGGATGGAGGGAAATTGTCGAGCTGTATTAAACTCTTGTATTTTGTGTGTTTGCTATTTTATTTCTTGAATTTTGGAGGTTCACTCGCTTAGATTTTGTCATTGATGAAGACTTTGAATGAAATAACATATATCCATATTGGCATTACCTCAGGGATTAGCACATTAAAGTCTGAGAAAAACTATTAGTCTAGGAGCAATTCTAAAATGTGCAACGCCTCTTTTTTGTAAGGAAATTTACATACCACACAATTTTTATGAATGTTTATGTGTTAGTTATGTAAATACATATGAATTGTGTGGTATGTTAGTAAATGTCCCTTTATTTTTGGCACTTCATTCGAATTGTACATGTGGCTAGCTAGACCTGGCAGCTTAGCGCTAAAATCCATACGAAGTGGCTTCACGCCTGCAAGTCCGCATTGACATTTCCTGCTCTGCAGCTTTCTTTTTGCCCGTTCCTGTATTTTCTTTCCAACTGTTCCTTTTTTATTCTCTTCTCTTGAACTCCATATTGGCTTTCTTTCAATCGATTCACATAACACATAACACTAAATTGTTTATTATCGTGTTCTCCCTTGAGACTAATCAATTTATCAGACATTACTCGGTGCCTTTGAACTGTCAATATTTTGTTTACTTGTCATTCCGAGTTGCTTTGACATCTTATAGCCTAAAGGTTGCCATTACTACGTGCGACTTAAAAGACATTATGATCTGGCAACTGGCAGGTTTTGTCTACTTATTTGTCTGAGTTAACATAACCAGAGAATTGTCACTAGTGCCCATAGATATAAGTAGTTCCCATGTCTCATTTGTGCCATTTTAACGACTATCTCCAGTAGTCAATAAGAGAGTGTTCAATTTTGCATGTTAATATGTGTAGATATGGGCTTAGAAAGGGATCATGCCAATATTGATATTGAACTCATTAAAATTTCTATTTTCTTTCTTTGTACAGCATCACTTTTCGCTAGAGAAGAGGTAGACTTATCTTGTTTGATGTTTTTCTTTTTTTTTTTTTTTAGCTAAACCAATTAAAAATACAAATGTTTTTGTATGCTTGTCTAGGCTTCTATTTCCTCCTCCTCTTTCCTATACTTTCCATACTTAAAATTCAAGTTTTGGTTTGGAATTTCATTATATGCAATTTTTCACCCTACATCTACTATGGAGTAGATTCTACTATGAAAATAAAAGGACAATTACTTACATAGCACCCCGAAATATTGTTATTTATAAAATCTTAGCGCCCTACTAAATTGATGTATTTATGCGTGTCATGATCAAATTACGATCAAATCATTGAGAATTTGATAAAAATGAAAATTTAGGGTTGGTGTTTTATTGTGTATTTTGATATTTGAGTGAGAATTTGAAAAATGGATGAAAGCGGGTGTTAGATTTGTAAATAGCAATGGTTCAGGTGCTATGTTTGTAAACAACTCAAAAAGTCATATGATGTTCTCGAATCGCTGTCTCCCTCCTTTTCTTTATTGTTTCCTTTCTTATACTCCAAGCATTCAAGATGTATCTCAACCCTCCCTCCCTCCCTCCCTAGTGGCTTCTCCAATATTTAAGCACCTGATGCCTCTTTATTGGAGGACAAATGTTGTCTACTTACATCTTTGGTGCTCTTGTGAAGATGTTGGGCAACATATATGATGTCTTGCCTTGGTCAAATTTGTTTATATAATGTTCTTGAATCGTTGTCTCTTTCCTTTTGCTCATTGTTTCCTTTCTTTTAGTCCCAACATTCAAGATATATCTCTCACTATCTCTCAACCTCTCGTGCCTTCAATATTTAAGCACATATCGCCTCTTTATTGGAGCAGCAATGTTGTCTGTTTACATCTTTGATGCCCTTGTGAAGGTGTTGGGCTATTATTAGACTTTGGAGTGTCTTGTCTTAGTCAAATTTGTTCATATCCTCAAGTATCTCTCACTACCTCTCTTGCTACGTCTCTCTCAATAAGCCAACATCTATTGCCTCTTTTACTTGAACTTTGGGGAATGTTTTTATTCATCAACTTTGTCCATTAACTATTCAGATATCTCCATTATCTCTCCTCTGGCTATGTCTCAATAAGCTAAGGTATATATTGCCCAAAATAGAGCGAATTAGTGAACATTTTTGACAATACAATTTGCTACCCCCATACTGTAGAAGCCAAGGCTGCCATTTTCTTAGTCCCAAGGGAATAATATTATGAAAAATACCTACTTTCATGCAGCACTTAAAGCACAAACTAAAGTTGTCAAAAGCATTTCTTTCACATTATACCCCTCCCAAAGATTTGCATCAAACTTTACTTCTATCTCAAGGCTGCACTTTGATCGCACATTATTGATAAAGCACGTATCTTTGTAAAAATTTGTAAGGAAAATTTACATGCATACCACTCAATTTTTATGTATTTACATATC
The DNA here is from genome assembly GCF_001263595.1 of Phalaenopsis equestris. Taxonomy (NCBI): domain Eukaryota; kingdom Viridiplantae; phylum Streptophyta; class Magnoliopsida; order Asparagales; family Orchidaceae; genus Phalaenopsis; species Phalaenopsis equestris. The sequence continues at coordinate 371,533 of NW_018164700.1, read as the reverse complement.
TAACGCCTAAATTTTAATTTATACATGTAACATCTTATTCAAGCTTGAACAATGTGTATTTCTTTTTTTTAGAACTTTGGTTTTTTTTTTTTTATGTGATGTGAAAGATCTTGGTGGTATAAATATAAAAAACTAAAATTTAAGTGTTAGATATGTAAATACATGAGAATTAATTGCTATGCATGTAAAGGCCCCAACTTTTTAATAAGAAAACAAAATAAATAAGAACAAATGATATTAAACAGAGGCCTGTGCGGGGCAAAGAATCCAAAGTGAAATAATGTGAGTTTACATCTAACAATCCGTACAAGAAATGAGCAGCACAATATTAAAATAATAATAGAAAAAAATTACAGCCGGGGAGAGGACTGAAATACAAAATAGTCGAATTTATATTTAATTTAATGGCATCTTCCGATCTAGCAGAACAAGGCAAAAAGGAGGGCCCATGTTGAGATAAATCCACCAACCATCTTCTTCACGGACATCACCCTCTCTGCACCGTTCTGCGTTTTCACAGATGAAAAAAATATAAGCAAAAAACTAAGGATGAAATAGGTTGATAGATTTGTAAATAGCAATATTTCATGTGTTATGCATATAATTTGCCCCCCAACTATACGCCATATCAACTAAACTTATTAATATTAAATACTAATCATCTAACGGCTCTATGAGGAGACGTGACCGTTGTCCCTACGGTCCGTCTGTTTGAATTGCAACGTTCGGATCTGAACGCATCTAGAGCACAGAGAAGTAGAAATCACAACTGAAGAAAAATAAAGAAGAAGACAGTGGATATACCGCTTCGTCGGAGGCGGCGGCGGCGGCGGCGCTGGGCCCAGTCTCCGGACCAATCGGCTGAGAAACAGGTGAATGCGCCAACGGAATTGAATTTTTACGACAATGATGTTTGTTAGCATATTAATATTTAATCATAGATTTAACTTACATTCAACTAAACATAAAAATAAATAAATAATAAATCCAAGGTTCTCTTAAATCAAAATTTGAATTTAGGTTTCTTTTGATAAGGTAATAAATTTTCTACTTTATTCGAGCCAACATCGACGATGCCTGAAAAAAATCTTCTATTTATATTTGATGAAACAGTGAGAACAGAATGTCTGGGGAGAGGGAAGGCGCAATGGTCTTCTTTGCTGAAGGAGTTGGAGCGGGTGAAGAGAAGGATTTGGATACTGCCGGAGGAAGAGCTGGGGTGTCGGCGGCCGGCGAGGGGGTCTGGACTGGCTTTGTTGGAGAGGCGGGTGCGGCGGCGGGTATTGGGGATGGTTTAGTCGGGGCGGCGGCCACTTTCTTCTTCTTATCCTTCTTTCCCTTCTTGCTCGGAGCAGGGGCCGGCACTTCAGCCGGCTGCGGCGGGGGTAGTGTCGGCTCCGGGCTTGGGCGGCGGCGGGAGGGGAGGATGAGGGGGCTTGGGCGGCGGCGGGAGGGGAGGATGAGGGGGCTTGGGCGGCGGCGGGAGGGGAGGATGAGGGGGCTTGGGCGGCGGCGGGAGGGGAGGATGAGGGGGCTTGGGCGGCGGCGGGAGGGGAGGATGAGGGGGCTTGGGCGGCGGCGGGAGGGGAGGATGAGGGGGCTTGGGCGGCGGCGGGAGGGGAGGATGAGGGGGCTTGGGCGGCGGCGGGAGGGGAGGATGAGGGGGCTTGGGCGGCGGCGGGAGGGGAGGATGAGGGGGCTTGGGCGGCGGCGGGAGGGGAGGATGAGGGGGCTTGGGCGGCGGCGATGGAGAGGAGTGAGAGGAAGAAGAGAGCCCGGAGATCCATTTGTGAGAGAAGAGTGATGGGGAGTGAGACTGTGAGAGGTTTAAAGTAAGAGATAAATAGAAAGGGAGAGTTGTGAGCGTGCGAGCGGACAAGAGCGTGCGGTGCTGGAGTAGAGCTGGCGGTGGGGCCCGGTTTCACATGGGCACATCTGGCTCGGGCTGGCGGTGAGAGCTGGGCTCGGGTCTGGCCCGCAAAGTGAGTGGATTGTGGGGCCACCCACCATTTTTTGGGGGAAATTTTTTAGTCCGAATATTTATCATAGTTTTCTTTTTTAAAACAATTAAAATAGGAATTGTAGATAAAACGATTATTTCCTTAGAGAAAAATCAGAGAATAAAAATAGAAACAAAAAGAAGCCTTACATCTTTCTATATATTATGCATGTTATGTTTGAGATTATTTAGGTGGGATTAAATTTAAAGCTACTTTAGTTCAATCATTGATTTAAAAGAGGGAAATTTGCATGCATGTAACATAATTCTTGTGTATTTACATGTCTTACACTTCTAAATTTGATATTTATGCTGATAAAATGTTGGTCTTATAAATTTATGATGAAAAAATATATATTTTACTTTTAAGAAATTAGTAATGACAATGTTTTTTATGTGGAGTTAAAGATTTGAGTGTTTCCTAAATAAATATGAAATTTTAGGTGTGGATTTGCAAAAACCTAAGATTTGTGTGGTCTTTATGTGATAACTTTAGATGTTTAGAAAGAAAATTCATTTTAATGTTAAACTGATGGTTTTTTTCAAGGCAGTTGCAATTTATTAAAAAATAGCTTCACAAATAATCTTATGTTTGAAAATTTGCATTAACTGTTATAATTTTTTTTTTTTTTTTTGAAAAATGCAAACCGCAACTATAAGACTGTCACCTCACCCTAAACTCTAAACCCTAAAACCCTAAAACTTGACTCCGTGTATGACTGAAATTTGTATGTTATCTTGTTGTTGTTCATTCTTCACAATGTAACTGAAGCTCTATGGCACGAATTCAGTTTATCCAAACAAACAAACAAACAAAACTGTGAAGCGGTGTCGCACCGCCTCCCCAAATGAGCTCTAAATGTATGATCTAGTTTTATGTAAAGAAATATTGAATAAAATTTAGAGTTTTAAATGAAAAGCTTTGAACATTATTTATAATATATAAAACAAAAGCAAAAATTCATATTTTATTGATTTTTACAAAGTTATTGGGGCTAAAATAAGTATCTTAAAAATAGCACCGGTGCTTAAAAAAAAGAACGTTTCACCAAAAGAAAAGAGAGGAATTAAGCAGTTTGGACCATTCTCTTATGAAATCGATCTTAACACTAACTACTATGAGAAATTAAAAAGAACCCACAATAAGACCAATTGTTCGACCAGCTTTAAATATGATTCCACGTCGTCCTTCAATGTCTTGCCGTTGATGGGGATAGGGTGGGGTGACAATCTAGGAGAAAGATGCGGGGCCCGCATATAAGCTGTAGGATTGTACGTCGCCTCTATGCGGAAAGCGAGAGGAAGGATGACAGAGATGCGTTGGTGTATCTTTCTCTGGACGGTGTGACCGTTCGTGTAGCGACAACTCCGTGTCGGCGATGGATCGCCGCAATCACGCCGGTGGGCGCGTTTGGTGCACAGAAGGCTACAGTGTTTTTGTGCCTGAAGGAAGTGGGGACCGCTGAGGATGAACGGCGGCGATTGTAGCTGCTGAAGTAACGGTCATAATTTGTGGTTTATTCGCGCGTCTCATGACCGTTGGAGCATTTTTCTTTTTTCTACTTTTGTTGACATTTATATATAGTTTTAAAAAATATATTATTTAAGAGCATTTATATTCATAAGACCCAATTTTTATATGTTTAGATATATGACACCTTAATTTTAAATTTATATTTATAAAACCAAAACTTTAATATTTAAAAAAAAATACTTAATCAATAATTTTTTATCATCCAAGATGGATCTTGAGAAGTGACATGAAATTGAGGATAATTCTTTTGAGCAATAAAATATACTGACTTCAATTAATAACCATATGAAATTTTAATTTCAGTAAACTTATAAGACTCAATAAGATAAATTGAATGAAATCAATATTTACTTAAGTCAAGCCAAATCAAGCATAGATTTAGTCGTTAGCCCATTTTTAGAAAATTTAATATCTAATTGGAATGTCAAACAGATTTTAAATTTGACAAGTTTATGCTCAAATTGAGCGTATCAATAAGATGAATACAACGAGCTCAAGATCATTCAAGAACATTATCAAATATGTATATATTAAGTGAAATACATTTCTTTTTGTATGGGTAAAATGTGTGCAAGTCTTCCTATTATTTATTATCATTCTATTTAATATGTATATAAAATATAAATAGGAAGCTAGTTTTAAGAGTTAATTCAAACTTGTTTATTTACTTATCTTATGAGGCTCTAACTTGAAACATATTAATAACATGAAGTAAAGTTTTTAATTTTTTAATTAAATTTCTTAATGTTATATGAAAGTTTTGTGGGCCTTCAAATGCCAATAATAATATAAACAAATTTATAAGTTTACTTGCTATATTTTAAATAAAAATTGTCACTATTCATTTTAAAGGTCTTAAGAATTAGTGATGAAAGTTTGAATAATTGAGCATTTAATTAAGCTTCTCGATCCTTCTCTTGGGCACAAATTATTTAAATTGTTTATCGATTGATATCAAAGAAACTATAATAATTTCTAATGGTTTTTCAATTTCCAATTTGCTACCGTTAAAAAAATCTATATGTTGGATTCTAATTCCTCTTTTGTGAATCACGCCCTGAGAGTTAGAGTCGAGTGAAAGAGAGAAAAAAATGATAATAGTATAAGTCTGAAATTTTTGTGGGTAGAATCGATGGGAGGTCCCTTCATTTGTATTGTTGCTTAGTATTTATAAAAGCATGTTTTGTACAATTACAGAAAAAAGAGAGCAGTTATGAAAATCATTTTTAATATCATTAAGACTCAAATTGATTGCATAGATTTTACATAGTATTTACGTTAAAATTTGAATTTAAACATTTGCGGTAATTGACTAGTCTGTTAGCTTGAAGTCAACCGACTGAGGCAACCGATCAAGTGACGTATGTGCCCTCTGAAGTACGGGTTGATCGGTCGAGCTATTTGTCTGCATGGAGATTTTGCTCGGTGTCTTTTGACATGGTCGACCAAAGTAGTTGGTTGTGAGGTGGTCGTTCGGTCCGGACGAAGGGCTGGTCGGTCAAACGTGATCAGTTTGTTTGTTTTTTTTTGTTGAGTGAATCGTGGCTCATTTTCTGTTTGACTTGAGTCTTACAGGACTTGTATCTCACATGCCTAGTTGGTTTGTCGTCTCGACCGAATCTCCTAATCTTGCAAGGTCTTAGACGGATCTTATCGCATCCAATGAGGGGTATCCGACGAGACTCATAACGAGATGATTTACGCCTTATTTTTGGTAGGTCTTACAGCTACCAAGCAGGTAATCAGCTCTAGAGCTTGAACCTATCCAACATTTAGAAACACAGCTCTATGCTCGGCATTGAATCATCGATTCATTATTTACCTTGAAAGAAGGTTCTTTCATCTTGATCGTTCATTCTCTTTTGAGTTTCATGCTTGTCTTTTTGTTGTATAGACTTGCTTTCATTTTAGCAAATAACTCGAATAATATCATTAACAATTCTACTCTCTCATACTCAGTACTCATTCTAAGATTACAAATGAGTGTATGTAAGTATGAAGTATAAACTATTAACTCATTTTGGGATACCAATAAAATTTGTAACCGAAAATAATAATTTAAAAAATTTCACCCAAAAAAAATTTGTTGGTCAGCCAGACCGCATTAGCTTCCTGAGCTCCTCGAAATCATGACCGCTCATCCGAGCCTCTCTCATCGGGACCGTAGATAGATCAAATCCCAGTTTTCTGAAAAGAAGCGGATATTGTAAAGTTCCACACATTTCACTTCTCACTTACGAAGATATCATAACCCTCATCCTCCCGCTGTCGTCGTCGGCGGCGAACCTCTGATCATGTCCGCGCTTATCTCTCTCGGAAGCTCTAGTTCCTTCATATATGGGGAGGCGGCGGTGGGTTCCCGTGCGGCTCGATTCGCCTCCGCGAGCCAGTTGCCGAGGTGGGAGCTGAATCAAACTATGGAACAAAGAAAGATACGCTTTCCTATCGCGCGTCGGCATCAACGAAGACCATTGTTATCTCCGAGGATACGGGGCCGAGGAGGCCGGCGAGGGGAATCACGAAGCCCAAGCCTGTGTCGCCGGCAATGCAGGCTTTCCTTGGAGTCAAGGAGATCCCGAGGACACAAGCCTTGAAGCAGATTTGGGCCTACATCAAGGAGAATAATCTTCAGGTTTTTAATCTGGTTATGGTTTTTGATGAGAGGCTCTGGGAGTTTTGATATGGTTTTGATGATGGGTTTTAGGGGATTTTATTGGTCGAGAGAACTTTAAACGTCTGCTTTAGGGTTTTCTTTGCATGTAGATGGCGTTGAATTTAGAACTTAAACGAACTATATTTGATAAAACAACATCATCGAACAAGCAATATTTATGTAAGTAGTATTTAGAAAGACAGTCCTTAAGGCGGTGGTTTTTGGAGAAACCAGACTTGAAATTAATAGTTGTTGATGTTTGGAGAAGGGGAAAGGGGAGGGAAGCGGAGGGAAACTACACATTGCAAGTACAAGGAAGGATTTTCATTGGATAACCAGAGGGAGACCTCCGCTTTAACAGAAAATTTTGGGTCAGTTTAGTTGAATCCTTGTGGAATACATTCAGCTCCCTCTTCAGAGTAGATTTTGAAGTGATAAATCTGCGTAACCACATGTTCTTTTTTTGCCCCCTACTGAACCTCATGTACTGTAAATCTTTCCTTCTTTTTTGTAAGACCTCTCGTTGCTTCAACGTTGATGAATGCATTGCTCGTGCATCGTCTTGTAACTTGAACGTGCACCATTATCTTCTATTTGTTTCATGCTAAGCCAAGCTACGAGGAGATTTTTAACCTTTTCTTGAACTTTATTGGCTCCATTTTCCTTTTTTACATTGCTCGTGATCAGGTTTGTACTAAGCCAAGGCATGAGTAGTTTTTCAACCTCTTCGTGAATTTGAATGGGTACCATTTTCCTCTACATGTTCTCTACTTCACTGGACTAGGCAGAGTGGGGTGGGATGGAGAGAGACAGAAGTTATTATTGACAAATATTGAATTATCTTTATAAATTATTAGGAAAATTAAATAATTGTTGCACAAATCATTATGAAAAGAAGAAAAATGCTAGAGTTAACAAAAACTAAGGCTTATCAGAGATGAGAATAGCTTATGTTCTTAGAGTAGAGAATGTTTCATTCGTGCAAGATTCATTGTCATTGTCACTCCTAAGGTAACGTATGGTGTATTTTCCTCTATTACACCATGGCATAGTTGGTTGAAATCTAAATGTAAACTAGCCTAGATCAATGAACACGGTAGTACAAAAAATACCAATGTTTTGGTATGAATGGGATGAATAAACTGAGGTTTAGGTAACCAAGAAGAATAATTTACTTAGTTCTCTTCAGTCGGCTTAGGCATAAAAGAAATTTTAACTTTTTCCTGTCTTCCATAATAGTGCTGTAATAGATGGATAAAGGAATATGCTAACCTTAAATCCCAAATATTCTTTTGACCATTTATTTTCCTTGCTCCTTTTTTATTACTTTATAAGATGTGCATCTGCTAACCATAAATTCCTTGTTATAAGGTTTGAAAAAACATTTTCATGTCTTCCATAATAGTGTTGTAATAGTTGGATAAAGGAATATGCTAACCATAAATCCCAAATAGGCTTTTGTCCATTTATTTTCCTTGTTCCTTTTTTATTGCTTCATAAGATGTGTGTTTGCTAACCATAAATCCCTAGTTATAAGATTTAAAAAACTAAAAAATGGTATTTAACTTTATTGGCTCCATTTTCCTTTTTTACATTGCTCGTGATTAGGTTTGTACTAAGCCAATGCATGAGTAGTTTTTCCACCCCTTCGTGAATCTGAATGGGTAAATATTCTCCTCTACATGTTCTCTACTTCACTGGACTAGGCAAAGTGGGGTGGGGTGGAGAGAGACAGAAGTCATTATTGACAAATATTGAATTATTTTTATAAATTATTAGAAAAATTAAATAAATTTTGCACAAATCATTGTGAAACGAAGAAAAATGCTATAGTTAACAAAAACTAAGGCTGATCAGAGATGAGAATAGCTTTTGTTCTTAGAGTAGAGAATGTTTCATTCGTGCAAGATTCATTGTCATTGTTACTCCTAAGGTAACTTATGATGTATTTTCCTCTATTACACCATGGAATAGTTGGTTGAAATCTAAATGTAAACTAACATAGATCAATGAACACAGTAGTACAAAAAATACCAATGTTTTGGTACGAAGGAGATGAATAAGCTGAGGCTTACGTAACCAAGAAGAATAATTTACTAAGTTCTCTCCAGTCGGCTTATGCATAAAAGAAACTTTGACATTTTCTTGTCTTCCACAATACTGCTGTATTAGTTGGATAAAGGAATATGCTAACCATAAATCCCAAGTAGACTTTGGACCATTTATTTTCTGGTTCCTTTTTTATTACTTTATAAGATGTGTGTTTGCTCACCATAAATCCCAAATAGGCTTTTCTACATCTATTTTCCTTGTTCCTTTTTATTACTTTATAAGATGTGCGTTTGCTAACCATAAATCCCTTTTTATAAGATTTTAAAAACTAAAAAAACGGTATTTAACTTTTAAAAAATAAAAAATTTAAATTAAGAAAAAATTCTATCAACAATATATATATATATATATATATATATTGATAATATGTGTGTGTGTGAGAATTAAATTCTTTTATTGATAATGGGAGTGCTTTTGGCTTAATTTTCTTAGATATCGCTTCTATAATCTTGATAGTTATGAAAGCTACTAAGTATAGCCCAAAGCCCTGTAACCTTTATCCTCGGTTACCCTGACTTGAATGAATTCCCAAAGTGTTCAAATGATGATGCTCAATGGTTAACCCTACAAAAATTAATATCTTGGACACATTAACATCTATGCTCAACCTAATTGCCACATCATATTGAATTTAGCTATTAGGTTGAGCTCAAAGGGTATTGTGCTATATGTTGTGTTCAAATGATTCAAAGGTGCTACTTCCATATGGTTTATGCTGTAACTTGAACCCTTCTAGTATTAACCTAACTACCTAACTGAGAGTAACATTGTTATTGTGGTTATGGGATTCTGGGCTAATTTAAGTTTAAGTGTTGGCATAGTTTGCATGTGTGTTTACAAATGTTTGATAAAATATTTGGTTCAAAAAATTTTATTCCATTATTAATCTTCAATTTTGTGAATCATTACTAAGCATATGCTCATGATATCCATCTACATATTTTGATGGCCACACATGCACAAACACACAAACTATTATTATTGTTTAAATTTTAATCACTAGTGAGAGATGCTATTTTCATTATTGTAATTTCAATTTTTAAAAAATAATAATAAAAAACGTCACAAGGTATTAACTTTGTTTTACATCTAATAACTCTTTCAATTACTTGACGTGCATGTACTAGGTTTGTAAGTTAATGTCAAAAGAAAAAAGGAAAAGGAAATTGAATGAGTCCAATTCCATTTGGAATTTATAGTTAGCATATTCCTTTTATGCGCAAATATTACTGGAGAAAGGTGATTGACAAGATTTTTGTATGTGGGGTGAGGAAAATTGAGCAAAATTTTCTTCTATGTTTTTCTGCTCCAGCCTTCTTCTTCCTATCCATTCCAAAATCCAGTTTTTTCCTCACCGTTACTTTTTCCTATGAGCGTGGGTTACACATCTATTCCAACTGACTGCTATGGTTCTAGAGAGAAGAGTTTTTGAGCCGAGACCTTGGGAGCAATAATGCCCATAAATGCTGTATCAAGGGAACATTCCCTACTCTAAACGTATAAATTATTTTTGCCTTTAGACCATGCTTTTTTTTTTTTCGTTATGATGTGGAGTATTGACTTTATTGATCAGTTGGTCACTGAAATCTCTCAGCTTCGTCAGTCAAGCTTGACGTGAATTTGCTCAGGGGGTATAGGGCAAAAAATAGAGTGCTTGATACCTCAACACTCGGAGGTCAACGCCAGGAGCGGCTGTTACAACACCCATCACCAGTAACTGCATTGGGGCAGTTTGAGGCTTAAAATTAAGTCTTCGTTGTAAGATCTGTGTGAGAAGAGGTGTTGGATTTCAAAGTTCTTCTGTGTGAGGAAGAAGAAAATGAGTGTTCTTGTGTTCCAAAGTGTAGAGAGGCTTAAGTTTGGTGTCATTTATATAATTCCCCTCATTTTTCATAATGGATTTTCCTGGTGTAATGTGGCTTCATGATTTTTTCTTTTTCTCGTGTTTTTCCACGTTAAATATTAATATTTTTTGTGTTTACTGTAATTTCTTATTTTGTACGCTTTTGTTCTAAGCTTTGCTTCGGATCTCTCTAATCGGTTATCTCTTCCCCCAACATTTTCTGTCTAAAATAAAATTTTGCCCAAATAATTTTTTTTTCTGTTTTTTTTTTTAATTTTTGGTCTATTACAGGTATTTCGCTTTTGAACAGCTAGAACTTCCTGTAGTAATATATTTTAGTGCTTTAGGCTATAATTCTTAGATGATTTGTTAAATTCAATGTCTTCAATACCTATCTTGTGGTAGGATTTGAAGTAATCTGGAACTGGCATAAACCCCTTTCCTCAATTTTTTTTTTTTTACGTGCACTTGTGTACGTGCACTTGTGTCATATGCAATAGATCTTAGAAGTAATTGTATGTTGATTTCATAGTGACGTTTTAGACATTCAGCGATCTATCTGTGTGAAGCAATGAGAACAAACAAGTGTACATTAATCTGATATTTTGTGACTAGATCATTTTAGTAGCTGGAATGGCTATTGGTAAAACTGATAAGACAGGAGACGTATTGACGTTTAAGTTCTTTGAGCATCTTTGACAATTGGATTAATGAAATAAGAAGCCATGGGCTGGCCTTGTCCTGTGAATAAAAAAATATGAGGGAGTTACCTTTATTCATGTTGCTAAACAATGTATAGTGTCGGTTTTCTGGGTAAAAAAAATGTCTCCCTCACTATGCTAAGGATGGAATCTGTATGCCTGTACGGTTATAAGAATGCAGGAAAGTGCAAATCATTTGATTCACAAGATGTTTGCTCTTAATATTTATTGAAGGAAAATTTATAATGAAATTTAATATTTGGGGAGAAAATGTGCAGTGTTTCTGGATTTATTTGTTCTTGTGGAGCCACACCTGCTGATTTGCTTTTTTTTTTATATTCTTTTTTTGGAGGTTTTCAGCATCTTCGGCGTGAAATTTTATTTAGGAAAAAGTGATCATAAAGTTATTATTTTTAAATTGATTCAACTTGAAGTTACAGAATGCCCCAGATCCAAAGTTGAAGGCATTCCAGTGTTGAAGTAGGAAGCCTTTTGGTTTCTAATGCAAATCTAAAATGATATGTAAGAAATTATGCAACAAGCAAACAAAACTCATAATCTCGTTCATCTATTTGTCACCTTCTCCGTAAAGTGAAAACAAACAAATTCATGAGAAAATCAAATTGTCTTCTGTTGAGATTTCGATTTAATGTAGGGCTCTATTTATAAATAGAAGTCTAGGGATTTTTTTGTAAATGTTGTAAAGCTCTATATATAAGCCCAAGTGTTGATAAAACGACTAAGTTTTCTACCTCAAAACAATTCTTTATGGTATTAGTGACGCCATAGTTTTGAGAATCTTTGTGATGCGGTGTGAGCGGACGAAGATAAAGAAGAAGCTCTGCGGTCCTTCTACATTGTGATTCCATCGCTGCTTCTCTCAGTAGTTGTGCTTCGTTGGTTGAAGTGAGCAGGGGGCGTCGACTCTGGTCATGCGAAGGAGCAGAAGGTTTCAATACGTGGAGTTTCAGAGGTCTCAAAATGGCACGTTCCCCTTGTTTCCTTCTTGATTGGATCTAATCACAACTTTACTTCGAGTGAGAAATGAAAGTGTGGGCTTCTGCGAATGGAGAAAGGATCGTAACTTGTAGGAGTCGAAGGCGTTGTGGTTTCTGGGGCACAAGGAGTTCGAAGAGACAATGCTGTAGGTTTTGTTCGGTTGGAAGAAGACTTCGGTGGAGGAGAAAGTACTCATGTCGTCGTGTTTGAATCACGCGAACATAGGGAAACAAAGGCCTGTGCGACAGAACGGGGGAATTCTGTAGTGCTTGCAACTAGACTGGACGGAATGGAGGCGGGCTTGGGGATTCATGTATTGGAGGCAGAACGAAGGAATCATTGTGTACAAAAATTTGAATCCTTGTGATTGAGGATATCTGTTGACAGAGATATTATGAGAGGTAAATGATTGAAACTTTTGGGGGAAATTAAATCCTAAATTTCTGAAGGTCTTGGTTGAGCTCATGCAGGGAGCTAGTGTCTCGATAGGAGCTACTACCTCAACACGTGTTCCAACGCAGGTGAAACTAGATCTCCCTCATGTGGATCTAATGCTTGATGAACCGACCACATTTGAGTTGGTCGCGTCGGATCAATGTTGCTTTAGTAGGGAAGAGACTAGAAAGATACTTGATAGGGGTCGAGCAAAAGAGTGACAGTGGTGTTTAGGTGAATAAGTGGAGGACCACACATGCGTTGATTTACACCTGACTACTCAATTCGATGGTTTCATTGATTGTGACTTCAGTGGATGACATTCGAAAAGTGAATGACATCTGCGTAAAGTTGAGTATAACCTATGCTGGGACTGAGAACCACATGAGGTCGATTCAGGAGTACTTCATAGAGCCGGAGCAGCTGTTGCAAGATCTTAATCACTTCTCACCTATATCAAGGTTGTAAGAAGGGGGAGACCTTTGCACAAATGAGGACTATTAAGTTTTTGGCGCATCTGAACCCGGTCTTTGATCAGAGGAGTTCGATCCTCCTAGCCCAGAGAACAATTATTCCTTCACTGGATGAGGCCATTGCCGATGTTGTTGGAAGAGAGTCGCATGAAGCTACACTCTTAGTCGAGGGGACTTCCAGGTACACGATTAGCTTTGACTGCATCGAGCTTAGGTATTACAGGTGCTTGGGAGGAGACCTGCAGGTGCTATAACTATGAAGTGGGACACACTTAAACAAGGCTTGTGTAAAGCCACTCAAGGAGAGAGAAATGGTTTGACTCGAACAGTCTAGAGGCTGTGGTCGTAATCGTTGGGGCCAAAAAGATGGAAGAGGGGGCCACCGAGCGAATCTGATAGTAGCAGAGAATGAGGGAGAAATATGGGTGGTCTTTAACGATGAGGATCACAAGCTCTTAGAGATGTTGAAGAGGAAGCTAAGAGCGTCATCCAATGGGAATACTTCTAATTATGCTCACTCAACCAAAGGTAATCGTGATACACATGTTCTTGCCTCCATTTCCACCACAAGATCACCAAAATGAATAGTAGATTCTGGTGCATCTCAACATGTGACAGGTGTTGCTTGTGAGTTCTCGTCATATATTAAATTAGCAATTTCAGAGAACATTCAGATTTTTGATGGTACAACATAACCTATGGTTGGTAATTGTACAGTGAAGTGTATAAATTATATGATCAGGCTCAATGTTTTGCAGTATGTGATGTGACTTAGGATGCATCCACCCAATCTTCATCCAATGGGAATACTTCTACTTATGCTCACTCAACTAAAAGTAATCTTGATACACGTTCTTGTCTCCATTTCCACCACAAGATCGCCAAAATAAATAGCAGATTCTGGTGCATCTCAACATGTGACAGGTGCTGCTAGTGAGTTTTCGTCATATATTAAATTAGCAATTTCAGAGAACATTCAGACTGTTGATGGTACAACACTAACTGTGGTTGGTAAGTGTACTGTGAAGTGTATAAATTATATGATCATGCTCAATGTTTTGCATGCTCATTTCTTTTCAGTGAACCTTTTATCTATTAGTGTCATTATAGTCCAACTAAAATTTGTTGTTTTATTTGATATTCCTGAGGTGATCTTTCAAGAAAAGAAGACTGACCAAAGACTTGGGTCTGACACATGACATAGTGAACTTCGATACTTGGATATAGAGGAGATGAACTCGGCCTTGACATCCATGGTGGAGAGTGTTGGAGTAGGAGGATCCGGGAGGAGTGTGGAGGATTTGTTACTGCTACATCACAAGTACATGAGACACTCTTCATTTAGTTTGTTGAATCATTTGTATCCGTTTTTGTATGAAAAGATAAATTAACAAAACTTGTTTGGAACATATGTGGAGGCAAGCTGTTTTGACAGCCGCTCAATTGATCAACAGAATGCTCTTAAGAGTGTTGAAGTGACGATCTCATTGTGAATTGTTAAAAGGAGATAATGTGGTATCCTCCCATTGAAGGTTATTCAGTTGTGCATGTTTCGTGAAGGATAATAAACCATCAATATGGAAGCTGGATCCCAGAGTTGTGAAGTGTATTTTTGTAAGTTATTCTGCCACTCAGAAGGGTTATGTTTGTTGGAGCTTAATAGAGAAGAGACTGTTTGTAAGTATGAATGTGACTTTTAGAGAGTTCGAACCATATTACACATTAGAGATGATCTCACCCTTTGGTGACTCATCTGATGTGGAGGTATGAGACGAGATGGGGAGAGTAGTGATGGTGAGAGATTGATACAAGTGGGAACGATGTCTCATCCTGTTTTTTGGGAAGGATCAACCGCGGAAGAACTGAAAAATGAGAAAAATGAGCTCGAAGGTGGTTGGACTCAAGCTCAAGGGGGAGTTGAGGGTGTATGCAAAGAGAAAAAAGACAAAATAAGAGAACAGTGTCTGTCGAACCACTCGTGCCAACAAGTCTATCCCAACTCCTGAGACACCTACACCATCCACCTCAAAATCTGATTACACTAGTGATACAATTCCTCTCTTTTCTCCTCCCACTCTTATAACTTCAAGGAGGATCTCTCACAACAATGCGGTTTGATCCTTCCAAGTTCCTCCTGATCTCTATTCTCCTAATTGTTTTGGTTTCTCACATGATATTATTCAGTTTGTCTCATACTTTAACGGATCACCTTTATGGAGCATTCATTGCATCTTTGGACACTGTCTCTATACACAAGTGTTGACAGGTTGCTAAGGAGGATTCAATGTTGGAGGAACTTGGTGTTCTCGATGAGAATAGAACATGGGAGCTCGCGTTGCTACCAATTGAGAAAAAAACAATCGGGTGCAAATGGGTTTTTACGGTGAATAAGACCTCAGAAGGAAAAAATTAATCGCTATAAAGCACGGTTAGTAGCGAAAGACTACGATGAGACATTTGCACTAGTGACAAAGATGAGCATAATCACGATACTTTTCTCTCTAGCTATGAATAGTGGATGGAGTTTATATCAACTGGATGTGAAGAATGCATTTATTCATGGGGACTACTAGAGGAGGTGTACATGGAGATACCCTAGGCTCGACATGAACCAAACAGTGGCCAAGCTATGTTGATTGGCCACTGAATGGAGTTTATATCAACTCAATGTGAAGAATGCATTTATTCATGGGGACTACTAGAGGAGTTGTACATGGAGATACCCTAGGCTTGCATGAACCAAACTGTGGCCAAGCTATGTTGATTGAGAAAATCATTATATGGTTTGAAACAGTCTCCTCGAGCTTGGTTTGACAGGTTCAAGAAAACAATGGTAGGGATTGGTTATCAACAATCAATGTTGACCACACAATATTCTTTCAATGATATGATGGTCACATTACTATTCTTGTTGTGTATGCAGACGATATGATTGTCACTGGGATGATGAGGGAGAGATTGTTCTGTTGAAATCAAATTTGGGCAAAGAGTTTGAGGCGAAGAGTTATCAACAAAGCAATATTGACCACACAATATTCTTTGGATGATCTGATGGTCACATTACTATTGTTGCTGTGTATGTGGACGTATGATTGTCACTGGGGATGATGAGGGTGAGATTGTTTTGTTGATGACAAGTTTGGGCATAGAGTTTAAGGTGAAGGACCTAGGACAACTTAGATACTTACTTAGAATTGAGGTGTCTCGCGGAGCAGAGGGGTTGTTCTGTCTCAGAGAAAATATGTGATAGCCCTGCTAAAAAAGACAGACATGTTGGGATGCAAGCCTGGAGAGTCAATTGATCACGAGAGGTAGTAGAGGTGGGTAGGCGTCTCATCTATTTGAGTCGCACTCGTCCCAACATATCATTTTCAATAAGTGTGGTGAGTTACTACATGCATGATTTGAGGAAGGGTCACGTGGATGCAGTATAGATGTACTTAAGGAAGGGGTTGATCTTCACGAACAATGGACATGTAAGCATTGAGGGCTATTGTGACTCTGACTGGGCAAGTTGTAAGGTTGATAGAAAGTTCACAGTTGGATACTACATGTTTCAAGGGGGCAACTTGGTCTCTTGGAAGAACATGAAACAATCAGTAATAGCGAGGTCAACAACAGAGGCAGATTATAGGGTCATAATCTTAGTAGTTGTTGAGATGATGTGATTGAGAGCCTTGTTGGTAGAGCTCAAGGTGGACCAAGGAGCTAAAATAAAGTTGTGGTGTGACAACAATCCAACGATCAACATCGCCAACCACCCGGTGCAATATGATAGAACTGTTTGGTTCTTCATCAAGGAAAAGCTGAATAACGGTCTACTGGTGCTAAGTCATGTAGCCACTAAAGAGCAAGTGATTGACTGTCTTACTAAAGTACTTAACTATGCAATGGTTTTAGAATGTTCATGCACATGTTAAAATTCAGATTGCATCGAATTTGATTAAAGTCAATCACTCTCAATCCAATAACAAAATATTGAAAATAAAAAACAAAAAATCTAGAAGGGAAAAAAATCACTAGAAGCAAACCTCTTACTTGTTCATGGAGATTGGGCTTTGCACGTTAATATCTAACTCTCTCACCTATTCGCACAAGTGAAAGTAATGATGTATGCAACTAGAAATTTTATTTAAATAACATATGCTCTATTCTCACTTTTATTCTTTATTCACTTTCATTCTCTGTTCCATCGGATCGGTATAACAACAAAACAATATATGATTAAGGAAAGATATTGAAAATTCATATTTGAAAGATAATTTTCTTTTCTATGTAGCAGAATGGAAAAGAATATCGATTTAGTTCTATGGAGTATCCGGTAACCAGAAGATGAAATGAAAAATAATATTTGGACTTGTGTGATCCAGTGGTATAAAAAATCAATTGAATCTATATCAAATTTAAATAGTGTAGCTTATATTGTAATGATTCCACGGGTTAGGTCAATTTACTTTTTTATTGATTTCCAACTTTTTAGTGGGTTTGACAGGAACGAAGAATGGCGAAGTGGAAATATTTTGGCCTAGTGATTCTTATAGAGGTTGGATTTGTATATTTTGTTCATGGAGATAGGGCTTTGCATGGTAATCTTTAAATCTCTCACTTGATTCACAAATAAAATAATGATGTATGCAGCCAGAAATCTTTATCTAAATAGCCCTGGACCATATTTATGATCACAGAGCTTTTTGGGAATTCCCCTTCCCATTGCTTACAACTGGTAAAAAAGAAGCGCATATGCTTGTTGCTTTTAAAAATAGAACTTTCTGAAAGATTGATCCCCAGATTTGTAAGTTTGATAGCAGAAAAAAAAATTATTGCCAGTCTGGTAACAAGGGAAAGATCATGATTGCCAAATAAAATAATTAGAAGATCGTTTAGTTAATAGTCGGGTGGCCACGGAACACTGTTGGAAAAGGATAACTTCTAAGAACCATAGAAATAGATAAACAAGTCAGAACTACAAGACTAGAAGCTGCAGATGTTTGTAGAACCTACTTAATAGAGAAAAGATTGCTAAAATCACTGAATATAGCAATGATTCCATCCATTAAATAGACTGATAGAAGAATTGCATAGAGCTGTAGGGATTAAGAATGTCAATACAAATTAAGCTATATCGTAGGCATGTGTTTAGAGATTCTTATTAAAATTAGAAGGACATTGTAAAATAAGTTATAAAAACAACTAACAGATCAAATTAAGACGTCAACTTTTAAATTGTTGTTTGTTTTAACTCATATTAAACTGTAATTAAAAGTTTTCTCAAGTAGCAACTCAGTGCTTGAATGCTGTATGCTTAGCTTGCCGCTTACTAGATAAATTTATTGCTCACTCTTATATTTTAACCATCCATAAATATCTGCTCAACTTGCATGTGTTTTAGGCTCTTTTATTAATTTGATTATGTTGGGTAGCATATGGCTAAACTTATTCAAATTTCTTTGGTCAGCTTGAACTTCCATACAATTGCTTAGGTAACTCTAGCTTTATGTAAGGGCCATTTACATGTATTTCACTCAATTCTTATATATATACATATCTAACAACTAAATTCTGATTTTTATATTTATACCTCCAAATCTTTCATATTTTATAAAAAATATCAAAATTTTAACTTAATAAAAAGCTGAATACATTTTTTCATGCACAGTTATGGTGGCATATATGCGCAAATATTAAAGTTTAGGTGTTAGATATGTAAACACATAAGAATTGGGTGGCATGCATGTAAATTTCTTTATGTTGATGTCAGCTAATATAGCTCACCAGTTAACATAAAATCCAGATATCTCCTGACTTCGATCAGATTGAGTTCCTTATGAGGTCCCGTTTAAACAATAAAAGATGTTCCAAGTTCCAACTTTCAAAAAAATTTTCTGCTTGTAATTGGTTTGGGAATTTATTTCTGAACTGCAGAGTAATGAACCATTGAACTGGTTTCCTGTTGACAGTTTGAAATATGTCATAACCTATGTTTTTAATTATTTCAGTAGCTGCATGCTTATTTTGTGCTTCTGTTTGGTTTTGCAATCCTTGTTAAACTTATTTTATTATAAAACATATTTTCATTGCCTCATGGAAAAATTATTTTGATTTCATTGAACGATATTCATCTCATAGTGAAACTCCCAACATGATTTTATATAACATCAAAATGGCACGCTGTTGACTTTGGCTTTTTTTTTTTCTAATAAATAATAGGATCCAGAGAACAAGAAAATCGTAGTATGTGATGAGAAGCTGAAAAGCATACTTGGAGGCAGAGATCGTGTTGGGTTTCTGGAAATCTCAGGGTTGCTTAATCCTCACTTTTTTAAGTAAATTTCTTCCATAGCTGTTGGGATTTTGTAAATGGATGTTCTAGGCTCTTTCAGTATACTTGTTGGCATAACCGTACTAAGATTGCTATCTATCTAGAGCTTGGCATTGCATGTCTCTGCAAAAGAATGCTTCAAGTTTTCTACCTAGAAATGGTAGCCTTGATCAGATCTTGTGTCTTTTGTTTTGGAAGATTTAAACACGGACCACTCCATTCCAATGTTTTTATCACCTATAGTTCAATTTCTTACATACATATCCCCCCTAGCTAAGGTGTGTTTCACTTTTTAAAAGTTAAAATGGTCGTATTTTTGGTATTTTTGATATTATATGAAAGATTTGGGTGGTAGAAATATAAAAAGCAAATTTTAGGTGTGTGTTGGATATGTAAATTCATGGGAATTGGGTGGTATGTATGCAAATGCCTCTTTTGTTTTTTATGTATAATGCAGAATCTGTTCATGTGCTCACAATTTATGTGGCTAAAACCTATGTTGATGGCAATGAGGTGTCAAACCCCCATTGGTGTGCATGCAGTGTGAAATGGAGCTCACCACATAGAGCATGAGGGTGCCACTGCTGGTATGAATATCATCTTCTTTATATCATTTGACAGCTTCCTATAGTAACTGTAAAGCTGCATGATTAGTTAACTTATTCTGATAGATTTGTTAGTGTTTTTACTTTTTAGAGTTCATGTTCTTTTGTTTTCCTTTCACTGGAGGTTGAACCAAGTTATCTAGCTTTTAATGCAAGTGTGTTTATTCTGTCAGCCTATCAACTAAACTTTGATTTTAACTTTGATTTTTACATTTCTAACATTTAAATCATTTTTATCACATAAAAAATACCTCTATACCTAACCTTTTAAAAGTTTAATACGCCTTTTCATGCATAAGTAAAGTTAATGTAAAAATCAAATTTTAGGTGTTGGATATGTAAATACATGGGAATTATGTGACATGTATGTAAATCATCCACTTTTCTATTGATTGAATCACTTGGATGAAAGAAAAGAGCCAAAGCCCTTCTATCAGATCATCTTTAAGTTTCCTTAAGAGTTGATTTAGGTTTCTTGAACTTGAAAGATCTGCTTCCATTTTTTTGTGACCTTATTAACGATTTTAACGGCACTATTTAATAATAGAATGAAATATCTTATGTGAATTTGATGATTTGTTTGGTAGCCATTACTCAAGATGAGGTACTTGGTTATAAACTATTTGAAAATAATGTGTTTCTTCTGAATCTAGTATTTATTATAAGCTTTTGCACTTGGTTTTATTAGATTTTATTGGTTGCTAATTTAATAATTGGGGCATTTACATACATCCTACAAAATTTTTTAGTATTTACATATCTAGCATCTGAACATTCATATTTACATGCACCACTCAAATCTTTAATATCGCATAAAACATACCATCTTCACTATTTTTTTAAAAGTGAAATACACTTTTTCATGCATAGGTTTATGACACCAAGGTATGATTATTGTAAATATTAAACTAGAGGTGTTAGATATCAAAATACACACAAATTGTGTGCTATGTATGTTAATTTTCCTTAATAAATTTGCTGTTGAATGCTGAAAGATCAAGCGATAGATTCTTTCATTTTTTTTTTTCAAGTATTATGAATTATTACAAAAAAATAGGGATTTAGAAGACTAGCTGATGATAAGACTTGTATTAATTTTCAGGAGGGTAAATTGAAGAAAGACTAGTACGTATGATATTATTTATGATATTATGAAACATTATATAGTAAATGCATAAAATTATAATAGATCGATCATATCTGTAGTGCTGGTTATGATTGATTGGCTATATATCTTAAAATAAATTTGATGATTATAAAACGACCTATAACTAAATTTGAATCATAATGTTCTGAGGATTTAGTGTAAATTTCTTGAAGTAGGACTGTAGGAATGCAACATGACATGTGGTTCCATTAGTTATCAATCTTGGTATTTGATAGATTTTGTTATATTGCATCTCTGTAAATTTGACTGCGAGTAAAGTGTCAAAATAGTTCTCCGGGTCCCAAAATCTATATTAGTGTCAAATTGCTTTATAAACTCTTTTAATATGAGCTAAAACAAACTCTAGGGAGACTATTTTATCCATATTAAAAAGGTCTGGTGACTAAATTGATATTTTTATAGATTCTAGGACTAAAATGACCAGGACTACAAAGAGTTAGGGGATCATTTTGATAGTTTTCTCTCTAACTACTGTGGTTGGAAACGTTTGTCTGAAACTAAAAATTGAACATGGCATTATTGGATATCAGCCAATAATGTTGCTTGCATTTTTTTATGTTGCTTGCATTTTTTTTTTCTTTTTAAAATAAGCTATATTCAATAGGTTTAAATTTCTGGCCATCTCTATCATTGCATTGTTTTAGCGAATAATTCTGTGATTGTTATTTGGCAGAATCTGACAATTTCCTTAGGAAAGAACTGCAACGATATTGTCAATTCAGGTTATAGGTGTATTATATAAAAAGATTGTCTGAAGCATTAAAAACAAGAAGACAAGATTTTTTTTTTTTTTAATAGCGTTGGGGCTTGCTATTGTTTTTTACTAACTGACAAAAGCAATTGCATTATATCAAAAGATGGTAGTTTAATTATTGCACTTCTATTTAATCCAAGCTGTTTTTTGTTTTTTTTTTTTTATTTTTTGGGAAATTTGCATACATGCCATATAATTCTCATGTATTTACATGTCTAATATCCAAAGTTTGATATTTACACTTATAATATTGTGGTTTCATAAATCTATGTATGAAGGTTGTGTTTTACTTTTAAAAAGATAATGATAGTGATATTTTTGATGTGATGTAAAAAGGTTGAGTGGTTTGCATGTAAATGTGAATGTTCAGGTGTTAGATATGTAAATACATAAGAATCGCGGGGTATATATGTAAATTGTCCTTTTTTTTGGGTTAGGTGACGGTTTTTGACAATTATATGTGTTTTTTGTTTCTTTTGTAGCCGCAATTAATTTTTTTTTAATATTCTTATGCATTTATATGTCTAGCATCTAAAGTTTGATATTTGTATTTATAACACGTGGTATTAGAAATTTATGCATGGAAATATACATTTTACTTTTAGAAAATAGTGATGGTGATATGAATGTTTAGGCTTAGATATATAAGAGAATTGTGGTATGTAAATACCCTTTTTTTTTTTTTTAACATTTTTGTGCTTTTATAATAATAATAAAAATAATTATTGCCTTAACTGGTTCCAGTGGGAAACTTCTGGTTTAGATATACTACCTGCGGCTCATCAAAAAGGTTAAGGGGCCGTTTGATATTATAAAAATAAAACTTAATATAAAAAGATTTGTAAAATATTATGATTATATTGTTTTTAAAAGAAACACAGGATTTTTTTTTTTTTTTTTTTTTTTTTTTTTTTTTTTGATTTGGTTTGAAGTAGGTTGAAAATAATATATTTATTTGTGCAAAGAGTGCCGCGTGGCAGTTGAGAATGAATTGCCGTGGACAACGAGGGTTGGCAGGGGGGAAGTGCAGTTGAGAATGAAAGGCGGGAGGTGATAGGTGCGGCGAGTGATGGGGGCAGCAGTAATGAGTGATAGAGGCAGGCGGAATTCTAAATGAATGAACTTAAGGTATCAACTTCAAATTCATTAAAATTTTACATTGTATTTGTAACTTTTCAGATTACACATAATTTTCTCGAATCTTGTAGAAGAATTAAAGTAGCTAATTCACTACGATCTTTGAACTTGATACTAAATTTACAGTACATGCTGAAAACCTAGAAACTGGACCACAATGGTTTAGTAGTTATTAGATCTACAATCTTTATGCATTGGATCAACTTTGTTCGTCGGTACTAAGTGAGAGAATGTAGATCTGATTAGTTAAACTAGAAATTGGAATTGTGTGTCTGAAAATAATGAGTGGGGGCCTCGCTCTAATTTTGCATCCAATCACTGCTTCAATTGTACTAACGAATAAAAGCATTGTTGACAACATCATATTAAAGTTGATAGATGCGATTTAAACGGCTATGAGTTTAATCTTTATGCTTCATGTCTTGCTCTGATTGTACGTTCTTACATTTTTATCTCAAAGAAATATAATTTACCTTGCTTTAAGAAAAAAACAAGTATAGCCATCGCATTTGCATGCATATTGAAATTTTACCATTGAAAAAAATTTATTTTGACAGTTATTGCTCCTAACCATATCAGATTGTAAAATACAACTTTACCAAGCCCTTAAAAATACAATGCAGCAGTCTCAAACACAATCTTCGTCAACACCGTCGGCTGACTTGGTGGTTCATTAATAAGTTTAAAAAGGTTGAGACTTTCTTAATGAGAAAATTGAAAAACATGTCTAATAAACTAAATTATTATCGTCATTTATTAGGTGGATGATAACTGTCTAGAGCTGTCAATTTTTTATTTATTATATTTTACTTTAAAATACCATTTTCCATCTTACATTAAGTAGAAAAAGACGTTCTTTTTCCATCACTTAAAACTACTACAATCTTTGTCCCATGTTAAAACTTCGTTTAGAACCACGAAAAAATGCTTCCTTCCTTTTTCCAAATCATAAACAACTCAATTTTTTGTGCAGACAATAACAATTTAAAAAAATGTCGTGAATGTGTAGCTTGGATTATAATAACAATCGCAAATAAAAATCTCATTGAAATGTACGGTGAAAATCGTCCTGTCGGTGAACGTAGGCATTCATTTGATCACTGAAAACGTGGGCTGTCCAGAGAGCCCATGTTCTGGGCTCGCTGCAGCACAGTGCACTTTATTAATTTAGCATAAAATAAATTAGCAATGAAAGGGTGAAATTTACAATATATATATATATATATATATATAACAATTATAATTTGATATTCACATTTCTAACACTTGGGGTTATAAATCTATGCATGAAAAAGATGTATTTCACTTTTAAAATATTCATATTTTCAATGTGATGTTAAATAAATTTAGTAATATGCTATGTATGGAAAAGATGCATTTCACTTCTAAATATTAGTGATATTTTCAAAGTGATGCTAAAGGATTTGTGGCATGCATGTAAAATTTCGAAGTTTAGCTGCTAAAAATGTAAATATAAGAATTGGTTGGTATACATGTAAATGACCCTCACAAAAAAAAAAAATTACACCAAATCATCACAAAATTACAACCAGCTGTACTTCTATTATTTGTTATTTTTCAATATTTTCATAGCCAAACACCAGTATGTAAAAGACCTTCATTTAATGTGATTGAAATACATCAGCCTGTCACAATTCTTTCTATAAACATCAGCTAATCATATGTAAATACTTTTTTTATTTTTTTTCATATTGGTATTTACGTAAAAGCATGCCTAGTGAGCCCTCGCTGACTTGCGATGATCTTTGCAGTCATAAATGTGGATTTTCGGATGAATATAATGACAAATTATCAAAATGGTAAACTTTAAAGGGGTTTACTTTAGTCTCAAAATTTATAAAAGCTATTAATTTAGTCCCCATATTTTCTTAATGAAAGTTAAAATAGTCTTCCCTGAGACTATTTTAACTCATATTAAAAAATCTAGAGACAAACCTGACACTTCTATAGACCGACTAAAATGACCCATCGGTTAAGTATTTCAGCAGATTATTTTGGCACTTTACTAATGATTATACCTGACAAGACAAAGCAAAGCGGCTTCAATTTACAATGGCTGCATTTCCTGTTCAGGAACAGCAGCATCCACAGGCCTGTATGCAGCTTGCAACGCAGCAGATTTATGCCTCCACAAATACCAAATTAAGAAGGTTGTGAAACTGAGCATCACAACAACTGAAATACCCAAACCCACCGCCCATAAATGTCGTTGCCGCCATGACCTGTTATTGATATGCCAAACTTCAATAGCTCTCACTTCATTCATTATGGTTCTCGCAATCAAATAAATAACTATAAAGAAAATGATGTATTATGCTCATCCACCAAAATTTGGGGCAGCTTATCCATTGCGGCGGCTTTTCAAAACGACGCCTCACTGTTTGGAAACTGCGTTTGAGCAGTTCATCTGAAAACGCAGTTGATTTTTTACACTAAACGCGAAATGAAAGCCAAACCTCGCGGTCCCCGTTTCCAGATAAGCGACTTATCTGGATAAGCACAAGCTGCCCCAAACATACCCATAGTCCACTTTGTTTGGTGGATAAGTGTTGAAATAAAGCTTAAACTCGCTAATGGAGATGATTGAGAGGAAGAGAAATATAAAGAAAAACATAGCCACCGTTAAGAAAAGACAAAAATGTTGCTTTCTATGACGGATGGGGCAACCGGATCCAAGGGGTAAAGTGCCTAAATAGTCCCTCACTATTTACATGTCATCATTTTAGTCTTAATCTATAGTGTCAAATTAGTCCCCATACTCTTTTAATATGAGTTGAAATAGACCTAAGGAAGGACTATTTTAGCCCTTATTAAAAGAGTTTGGAGACTAAATTGATATTTTTGTGAACTCTGAGACTAAAATGACCCCCTGCAAAAAAAACAGGCGACCATTTTGACACTTCTCTCCAAATCTAAGAACAGAGTTTCAAGATTCTTTCGGAAACTACTTTTTATCAAAGCCATAGATATGACTCAAACAATAATATTAAAAAGCTAAAATACCTTCTTGATGGAGGCTCAAAATTCCAATGAACTACTTCATAGCTTCCAAAAGTTTCAGGAAGACGAAACCGGTGTTCCGTTAAGCGAGCAATTATACCCTGGATACCATAAATTTGCTTTCAAGTTCTGAAAAAAAAAACTAGAAGGCAGAGAGATACAGATCCACAATGCACTTGAGTTGCTTGGGGATGAATGTACCATAGCAGTTGTATTAGAAATAAAATCTGAAGTGTCAGCCGGAAATATAGCCAATTTTATGAGAGTGCCATTCCCTTTGATTGTGAGCTTCATTAAATGAACCTGTAAGAATAAACATTGTAGCAGTACAAAAACATACAAGGAATTTAACATAATAACTCAGATAGGATTTTACCTGATATGACATAACATCTAGGTCATGAGCAATGAGCTCTTCAAGTTCCTTCCAATGAGGTTGTAGGGCCGAGTATGTCAGATTTAAGTACATATCGAAGGTTATGATTCCAATTTGGATTTGACCTGAGAGGGAACTATGAGAAGAGACACAAACACATAAAAGCAGAAAATAAAAAAATGTACTTCATTGGAACAAATTATTGGATCATAAATATATACTCTCAGAGCTTTGATTAAGTCTTTTCAAGCATTAGAGAACAATTCTATTTGCTTCCGGAATTAATTTCTTTCATAATACAATCTAGTAACGGAAAATCAACCAAGATGTTCATTGGGTCCATAGATTTACACCCCATTATATTCTCCTATAGTTTTCCAACATGTTTGTTTTATTCAAAATGAGCCAGACAACCCGTATGATGTGCATGTAGTTTATATTTGTCTTATAATACCGGGCAAACTTTCATACTCTTCAGCATCTAAAGGAAACTTTTACAGTTTCATAGTTATAAATAAATAATTCATAATTAAAATATGATTACATCAAAGATTGTATTAATTTCATATATATTTAATTAATTATTTATAAGTTTGCAAAATATATTAAAAATCAGATGCCTTTCTTTATGAAGATGCCAATTTTGAATGGTTCTAGATGTACTTTTCTAAGAATATTTTAACATTTGCTATTCTCACATTTCTTTCCTTTAACTTCCTATATCTACATCTCCCTAGTTAAGGTCTCTTTCTTTCTCTCTCTCAACTAATATCAGAGCAAACTGAAAAGTGTAAGAACCATTTTCTTTAAAGACAACATCAGAAAGCACCACGCGTGATTGTGTGGAGCAAGAAACTATTCTCAAGGTATAAAGTGCAATGCATAGTTGTCTTATGTTTTTGGTAAGCTACGCCACCGACACTTCTTTCTGCTAAATGGGACCATTTCTACATTTCAAATAATTGAACAACCCTTACCATCCACGTGCTTGTTGGTTTATTAGGCTGAATTGAAATAAGAAAACAGAATTGCGAGCCATCGTCAACCTCAACGATAATGTGAGAGAGAGACCACATGAATTTGTTCTCCGATTCTTGCTAAGATAAGGAGGATTTGTCTAATATCAGCTACTATAAAAAAGCACTTGTTTATGCAAAAAAATAAAACATTAGGATCGTATTTGATTAACTCAGTAAGTAAATAACAAGGAAAGTACACCAAATAATTAATATTTGTGTAGTTCAGTATACCAATAGAAAGAGGAATTCATCCACTATTAAGAATTCAAGCTATAAATAAATAAGAAATAAGAAAACTCTCTTTTCAAACTCAAGTATTCCCAATCTCACCGGGTACAATTTTACGGTGTTTTCAAACACATTTTTTAGGATACTTTCGGTTATATTTTGAGGATACCTTCAAGTATGACAACACCCTGTTATGACTTTTAAAAAGATTAAAAATGATAATTACTTAAAGTGAAATGGGAATAGATAAATTTAAAGTTTTAAGAAAAAGGAATGCTTTTTTTTTTGTCATTCATGCATAGCATAACAAAAGAATTTAATGTATATTTGATTATAATTACTCAATAAATCATACTTACGGTTGCAATTAATGTTTTCCTTCAGAAGAAAAAAAAATTTAGGTTGATATATCTGGTAGGAAATACTTGATTTACAGGAGAAGAATTACAGCTGATAGGTACTAGTTATGATATGTTAATAGTTTTTTGTTTATTATTTTCTTCATTTACTGTTTAGTATTGGTTTGAGGTGTGGTCTTCAAATTATGTTGATATTTCTGGATGTTTAAGACTTCATTTGGAGCAGTGTCCTAGTTCCATCGTGTTGGAGGAAAATCCGGTAAGCGACGATATGATGTTCGGTGAAATAATATTTCGTGAGTGTTGGCTGACACTAGTCCGCTAAAACAGTATTTTTTCGTCGTTGTAAGAAGAATTCCCTCCCTCCAGTCCGCAACACCATGTTTAAATGAGCTTCGCCGAACATCAAAGCTCTCTCAAACGTAGCTTAAATTTTATTGCATTTTGTTGATTAGTGGTTCTTTTATATATTGAAAGATTCTTAAATATTTTGTGGAAAATAAAATAAAATGTTAATACCGTTCAACTGCAGTTTTCACCTTAATTAATTCTAAGCACCAGGTCGTGTCATGACAATAGTGGTATCAGAGCAATTAGGTTAGATCATGATTTAGAAGAGCCATTAAGATGATTACTTTAATTCATAAGTAATATTGATAAAAAATTGGATTGTACCTAATTATAATATTTTAATGTTATTTCAAAAATATGGAAAATAAAAAGGACGAAGCTAGAGATGATATTGTAAAAATTGATCCACCCCTATAGATTATTGTGAATACAGATGCATTTACCGAGATGATGATTGCAATAATGCAGTTAATTAAGAACTCTCAAACTCATACCAGTTCCAATAGAGGAGGTCAGTGGATAACTACCTGAAATTATTTCAAGATATGAGACCACCTCTCTTTTCTTGAAGAGATCTAGTAGATGTTGAAAACTGACTGCTGAGAATGGAGATCCTAGATAGATTGTCTTGTCCTCTAAAAAGAATAGTTACACCGGCCACATTTGCATTAAAGAAAGAAGCAAAGAGATGGTGACATGAACAACTGCAGAATAAATTTGGGGGTAGAGCCGATCTCATGATTCAATGGGGCGAGTTTGTTAATACCTTTAGAGAATAGTTCGTATCACTATCCGCTAGAGGCAAATGCAGGACAAGTTTATCAGGTTGATACAGGGTAATAGCTCGATTATGTGGTATGAAGCTAGATTCACAATGCTCTCTAGGTATGCATCTCAGTTGATTCCTAATGCAAATGAAAAATGTCACCGATTATTGTCTGGGCTCAGAGATGTGATTAGACAATTATTGATTCCTGAATCGATGATTACTCTGTTCTGGTGGAGAGAGCTAGGAGGATTGAGCTGGACCTGGAGGCTACTCAGAGGAGGAGGGACATTCGAAAGAGTAGAAATTCAAAAGGATCTAAGTTTCCTTAGAGCTCTCACAACAGACATTCCTTTCGCAAACGGGAGAAAGCGGGGCTCGATCGCTGCCCTAGCTGAACTCTTCTCCCTCGCAAAGGTTCGCCTGAGGTTCCCCCATCCTCGTACGCCTGTCACTCTGCCTAAAGCTTCTTCCCCGTGCCCTGCGAAAAGCCTTACCTCTGTCGTCACCTACTCCCACGCCTCTGCGACTCTGTCGCTACATGCTTTTGCAACTTTGTCGCCACTCCCGCCCGTTGCCTTCAAGCTTCGGTTCACCTCCAAGTTGGTATATGTAACATCTCTCCCTCTTTGCCTATGAAAAACCCATTTGGGGAGGGTTTTCTGGTTGGCTGAAATTTTAAGGAGAGGGGAAGTGCTGCTAAAATTTTTCTTAGTATTCTTCTTGAGTTTGCTTTGGATCTACATCAAGAGGTGAGCCCTCTCCTTCTTCTTCATTGCTCGTTTTTCTTGCCCCACTTCACCTTGAGCTATTCAAAGTTTGTTGTTGTTCTTGCAAGTAATCAACTCCATAGAGATTATTGGCTGATTTGTTTTGTCTATGTCATGTTTTGTATCAAATCTGACTTATCACCTTCATGCAAAAGTCAAATTAGTAGGTTACATGCTAAGTGTTTGTTGGAATGTCGTAAGGGAATTTAGTTCATCGTCACATTTGCATAGAAGTTTGGTGGTGAAATATTTGAGCTTCTTCTCTTATGTATTTTGATGTAAATCCTGTTTGAGACATTGCATAAATTTCGTTCAAATGTCGCTGGAAAGCATCCCTTAATCTTTATATGAAACTTGCTGAAATCATATAGTTGCAACAAAAAAGTGAAAACAATCATTAATTGTTACGTACTTCACTAGTTCGATGTTTCGATTGTACAGTTCGGGAACTACAATTGGTTTTGGTACTTCTCGATTGGTGGATAGTTTTTATGTGTGAAGTGAAATCAACTTTCATGCAGAGTTTCCATGAGTGAAAGAATTTCTCATTGTCGCATATACGAATGTTTATTTTCATATTTTTATGTGGCAAGTGCAAGGTAAAGGTAACTTTCATATGTAGTTGGCGTAAGTGAATGACTCCTTATGAATGGTTTGCTTTAGCTTTCTCATTTTTATTGAAAAACACCCTTGAATCGTATGAAAGACCTGAAACTTGAGCATATGATTTCGGGTTTCCCCAAGTCCAAGCTTCCAGATTTTCTTTCACAGAGTTGAACTCTTGACTCTTGTATGTTTATCTACACGAAACTTGAAATTTATATGGGATTAGCTTTAGGAAAATCTGAAATTATACATTCTAATTCTATGCAAATCTTAAATTCATATGAGGGCTTTTAAACATCATTTGTGCCGGTTTGTTTGAAGTATACAAAGGATTCATCCATCTTCTCTTACGCTGTAGCCTAAAATTTGGACTATGAGTTGGAGGTGATTTGATCGATGTTCATTCAATGGCACTTACATCCATACCACTTAATTCTTACATATCAAATAATTTAATTGCATGGACTGATTTTGGCAACTTATTTGGAATAATTTAAAAAACATGTTTTGCGGGCTGAATTGATTTCAATTTAGAGCTTTTAAAAATGTGTTTTGTGGGTTGAATTGGCTTCAGTTTAGAACTTTTAAAAATGTGTTTTGGTGGGCCGAGTTGGCTTCAGTTTAGAGCTTTTAAAAATGCCGTTTTTATGGGCTGAAATGTATGGGCTGAAATGACTGTAGTTGAACGATTTTGTTTCCGGGAATGTTTGAAATCACAGTGGTTTTGATTTAAACACGGTTTTGGGCTGCATTTTGGCCCTGTTTTGGCAAAGTTTCGGGTTGCGGTTTGGCCCTGTTTTGGCAAAGTTTCGGGTTGTGGTTTGGCCTTGTTTTGGCGAGATTTTGGGCTGCGGTTTGGCCCTGTTTTGGGGGAGAGTGGTGTACTCGTTTTAGTACAGTTTTAGGTCTTTTATACATCGATTTGGGCACTTTAAGTACTGATTTTTGGAGGTTTTTTTTTATGCGCCTTTTGTGACTGGTTTGATCATTATTTTAAAAGAATTTAAACGCTTTTAGACCGATTTACTTGTTGTTTTGCCCCTTTGCTTTGTTAATTTCTTTTTAGAAGTGGGTCGGCCTCCTTCTCCGTTGATTTGTTTTTGTTATTAAGGTTAAGTAAAAAATGAGAATTTCTGATTTAATTATTTGAAAAACACTTATAGATATTTGAGGATTAATTAGAAAATACTTAATTGAAAGCAAAACACATTAAATCACTACAAGCTCAAGTTAGAAGCATAGGCTTCCTAGACTTTAAGAGCACACCCTAGGTGAGAGTTCATCTACTTAATTTTCAAATGAATGACGAAACTAGACACTTGACATTAATTCACAAGTCGATTAAAACATTAAAAATAAGGATACACCAAGATGTGGTACATAACTTCCTTTTAATTAAATCAAATAGTGAAATTCCCGTCATGACTTAACCTACAGTGAAATCCAATGCTCCAGGATTTAAGCTTAAACCTTACACTGTAATCTTCCTGACAATTGGAAACATTGTCAATGTCACATATAAGTCACATACTCCTGGTTCTTTATACGTGGCATCGTGTTTTGTTTTACTCGTTCCTGTTTTTTTATACCGGACTTTCTAGCAATTTGTTTAAGTTTCCCGCAATTTGTTGTTCTTTTTATTGCATTATTTACTTTAATGCACTTCTTAAACTCCTTGGATAGAGAACAGTAGAAGATATGTTAGAAGGTACACCGGTCCCTTAAGACCCAACAATAATTATACTTGTAAATATAAAACATAAACCAAACTTGGATTCGCTACAGTCTGGAGCTTGGAACAAGTCTTCGTGGGTAGCAAGACGGAGAAGCAACAAGTGGAGGATGACGATCTACAACAACAAACTTTTCCTTAGAATTAAATAATAAATCGTAGGACTTCGAGGTAGTCTGCCTAGCGCGACATAAATCTTCACTTTATCGTTTATGTCTTTGCACAACAATATTGTGTAATTTAAGCCTTAACTCGCTTTATAAGTCCTAAATAATAAAACTGACAGGATGAAACTTTAAATACATCTTCTCAAAATTGAAGTCAAACGAAATGATAGTTTGGGAAGTCACCGATGTTTCATTACAGATCTGTGACATCCACTATTTTTCTTTCCTTTGATTCCAGAAATAAATAATCTCATTTGGTCCCTTTCCCCACTTGACTTTTATATGTCCAAACTTGAAAACCCTAAAATTTGAATTTATAAAGATAGATACCTCTGACCATCATCGAGAGTTCTCTTAAGTGACTTCAGTTATTTGAGAGGTAATTAACTGTAAGGTCTTGCCTCTATAGAGAGCTTTAAGAACTCAGGTAATATAAACAATATCTAATTCTTAATATTAGGTAGGGGAACTTGTCAATCAACATAAATGTTCGCAGACTAAAATGGACGTTATAAATTCTCTAGTTTATTTGATCGAGTCTCACGGATAAGTGATATGTATATTTCTCGGGATAGGTATGTCACTTATAGTGTTGTGCTCGTTTATTTAAATTATCATCTATATGAGATCGGTTCAGTTTCGTATTTTCAAAATTAAACAATTACATTTCAAAACTATATATATATACATGTTATATTATATCAAATATTCTTTTCCAATTTGACGGCTAACAACATGTAATCTATAAGTCGCCAATTTTCTTCATAAAAAGGCATATCACACATAATATTAGTTGCATTATGAAACCCTAAGCCTAGCAATATTAATAAAAGTACACTTTAAGAGAAAAGAAAAATATTGGCCTTGCACATCATTTGCCTCGCAAGCTCAAAACAGAGTGTGTCTGTTCTGCCACTTTGCTATCTCAAGTCTTATATTAAGCTCTTGGCTCTGGCTAAGAGAAAAATCTTGGTTCAAATTGCTTGCTTCAGTTCAGCAGCTGTAATAATAACTAGAAACAAATATTTACTTCTCCTCACTATTTCTTCTAATTATTGAGTTGCTGCTCATTAATTTTTTATTCCCTGATTGAAGTTGGTCGCTTCATGATGGTTTTTCATTTCACGTCTGCTTGTCCACTAATTTTCTCATATGAATCTTGTTGGTTCTTCCTACCGAGAATGGCTACTTCTATCTCAAAAAGTTTTTCGTAAGAATACTTCTCGATGCCTCATCTTCGCAATCTCCCTCACTTCATGCTGTCTGCGCCACTTGTTCTCTAGTAAGCCATTCAACCTCATGAGCATTCTTAATTTCTAAATATTTTTCATTAATTTATTGCTTATATCTTTGATTCTTTTTCTCTGACTTCAGAATAGTTGAAAATTACTCCTATTAAACCTATGATTATATTTACTGAAATTTCATATTTAATGTAATTTAAGTTTCATTAATTAGGAACACTATATACATATATTATATATGTGTCTATGATAAACAAGCCATGAACACTCTAATTATTGAAAGCACCACTTTATTTTAAGCTTTGTGCATTGCAAAAAAAAAAAAAGAATCATTGAGAATCATTGCATCATAAAGCATTAGAATCATTGCATCATAAAGCATTTACTTTTTAAGTATTTTCTAGACTATTTTCTAGAGCTAACATTAACTCAATCTATAATCATTGCTTCATTATATTATTTGTTATATTCTTTTGAAAAATTCTTCTTTATAGTTTATTAATTTCTCCAAAAAAAAAATACTAGCACATTGTTTATCGTTGCCATCTTTAACTAAGATCATATTATCTTTACTTCGAATGCAAATAACGGATCACTTATTTCATTCCATAGTGCCGAACATATTACATAAAATATAAAAAATAATAGTTATTGTTTTACTATCATCTTTGCAAGACTTAGAACTTCCCTATGATAACTTCCCTATGATTATCAAGTTCAATAGATCTTCTATTTTTCCTTTAATAAGCCTTCATAATTTCACTCTATTACCAAGTATCCATATTGACATATGATTTAATTCTAGACTCTCCTAAAAATTCTACACTACACTAAAAAAATGGGCCATCATTTCCCACATTAGGTTTGGCTCAACTAAATAATTTCAATTTGACTCTCTTAGCAACTTATTCTGAAAGATCAATAATTTCACACATTTCAAACTCCAACACCTTACCTCACGACCACAATGACTTTGCTTGTATTCTTTATATTCTTAAGATATATATCCATAATTATTATTATATTTTGTACAGTTAAACTTTCTCCTAAGCTCACCTTTCAATTTTCGCGAGAAGAATTTCTAAATAAGAGTCGAAGAAATCTACTTGTGATTTGGTCACTCAAAATTTGTGAGAAATCAAACATTCTTCTCATTTATTACAAGTAGATGTACATCATGTAAGATTATATGCTACTACAAAATCAATTATAGCTTTCGTTGCATGTCTATCTCTTTAAGCATAACCACCATGTATCCTCTCATCGCCCATCTCACTTGAACCTTTATGCAAATTTAAATCGCCTTTAATAATACTCATTACGCAGTAATTAATCTATCTCTTCCCAAAATTGATCTTATAAACTATCTTCTAATTCAGCTTGTGGTGCATAATTACGAAACTAATTCATAATTTCTTTGTTGATAATTATCTTGTCAACTTTATTATCAACCTCAACAATTTAATATTTTAACTCTTTATATATTATTAGCCTAACTTTATTCCTATTTTTAACATTTCTAGCATATAATAACCTACAATCTCTCCCAATATTCTTTTAGTTCTCTCCTTTTCATTTAGTTTCTAATAAATAAGCAATATGCATAATTCTTTTATCATAGGTCAACCAATTCTATTGTCTTTTTGTTCTAAGGTCTCAAATTCCAGCTGACAGGTTTAAACTTAGATTTAGACCTAGTCAATTGGTCTATTTTCACACAATCAAGTTAACTTGAAACACGGTACTTATGTGCAACATCACAACCCGCCTTTGCTTACTTTTCATCACGATCGGACTTAAATTGCAGTGCATCAATTACAGCTGATGTCGGAACCCAATCTTGTCTACTTTTCACTATTATCAAGTTCTGTCTCACAAATAATTTCAGAGAAACGATGTAAAAACATCGTGAACATCGTAGCACTAATAAAATTCACTTCATAATATAATAGAGTGATCACAGTAAAAGTTAGATGAACAAAAACAGGGAACAAAAATATAACCATACACATGCAACTAAAAGAGATAGAAACCATGAATCTTCTTGATGAATAACAAAAAAAATATATATATATATATCAGATGCCGCTTGGCTTATCTAGGAGTCATTTACCTGGCAGAAAATTGTCTTTTGATTCACTAGGAGATAAAGCAGGTGCAAGTTCTATTGTTAAGTTTTTAGACGTAGGTGCTGGTGGTGGTTTCTGTTTTTCTGTTTCTTTTTTGTCAATATTCAATCTATCCCACAGATCAGAACAGTTGGTCTTCCAAAATCCAATCCTTCGGTTATGGCGATCATATGTTACAAGAGTATTGCGGACAATAATTCCTGCCAGTACAAACATGACAAATTAAAGTATGCAACATTAGCTGGGGCAGCTCTGAAGAACAACGGAGCCACAGGCTTCATGGCATTGGCAATACATAAATCAAAGGGAAATTTACATACGTAGCACACAATTCTTATGAATTTACATACCACACACCTAAACTTTTATATTTACATACATAACACTTTGGTGTCTTAAACCTATGCATGAAAAGGTGGATTTCACTTTTAAAAAGGGATGATAGAGTTATTTTTTATGTGGTATTAAAAATTTGAATACTATGTGCGTAAATATGAAAGTTTGAGTGCGAGATATGCAAATACATAAAAATTGTGTGCTATGCATTTAAATGCCCCATTAATGATGTTTGCCCTTAGAAACTCCTCAAAACAAAGAAAACACAAGCAGTAGCAATATGAAAGCAGCAAACATAATTCTGTTCTGAAAGGGCTGCTTAACAACAAAACTCAAACAAAACAGTGCAATGGAAAGAGAAAAATGATATAAGCACAAAAAGCCATGTTGGGAACAAATTGAATAAAGAGTCAAGACCAGGTAACCGTACCCCCTAATAGTGTTGTTGGATCGTTTCCATTCTGAAATATTCCCAAGCAATATGCCCCATCAATCTTGGAATGCTTTGCAGCGCAAAATAAAAAAGACAAAAAAAAAAGAGCATCAGAGCAAGAAAAATAGCTGATCAAACAGCAACGGAAGCAAATAGCATGACAAACAATTCCGTGTGATATTGATTACGAATCAAGTAAATTCACATTACCCGGAAAAGGTAGTTTTCAGGAGCAAGTTTCAGCATTTTCCCATTTCCAAATACCATATCAACCTCTGGGAAAGACTTCGATGGATCTCTGAAACATAGTAACGATCATAAAAATCTGACATTCTTGAAGGGGTGGGGTAGGGAAGGATATGTGAAATATTTAAAGGTTTGGATTATAGCAAAACCTTCCAGCACCAGCAAAACAAATATCTTTGTAGGTTGGATCTGGACCATCTACTTTTTTTAGCGAACCAAGCTTGCTCCCCAGCTGCAAAAATGAAATCAAAGTAGATGAAATTTAAACAAATATCAGAACAAAAATTAAGTCCATTGAAAAAAACTAAAATTGCTAGTTGCACAGAGAAGTATAATAAGTTTTTTAATTATCGTGTAAATAACTTTCTTCACACATCTTATCAGTGTATACTATGCATACTTTACATTTTTTTCTGCAACCAAGATAGAAGATCCATCTACAATGTATGCCATGGCCGAGAAACTGAAAATCTTTACAAAAAGCTTAAGATTCTAAAGAATATCTACTGATGAAACTAAACAAGTAAATCATCAAAATGAACCTTAGATATTTTAGGCGTGTCCATTTAATCCCAAACTTCAAGCATTCAATTGAATCCTTCAACCAATTAAATCTAGATCAATTGATCCTACCAAAAAACTTTTCCATTTCTTTAGACACGAAGTGGTGAAGAAAAAAATTTCATGAAACATTTTTAAAATTTTTAGCATTAATTTCACTAATTCATATCAACTTTAACAAATAAATTGACAATTCAAAATATAATATCCTCAGATAGTCTTCGTTGATAAATTTCTAACCAAAAAATTATGATGTCGACTATAGGAAAAAATCTGTTCAATTTTGTAAATTGAATGGAAAAATGGACCAATCTAAAAATTTAAGGACTGTTTTGATAGTTTTCTTGTAAACATATTGTATGGAAATTCATTGAATTGACAGAATATGCATAATGTATGCAGAGAAAATTCTGAACAAGGCTAGAATGTAAATATTATCGAAGAGCAAATTATTGAACACCATAGACCGATCCACAACAAAAATATTTTGCTCTTGGATCATTTTTTATTACTTTTTTATTACTTTATAAAAAATATTATGTTTTAGAAGTTTTCCCCACCCTCAATTATGACATTGCCCAATCCTTCAACAAAAAATACCCAACTTAACCACTTATATATATATATATATATATATTAAAAAACTCACAATTCACATTCTTACGTATTCAAATTTCCCTTTCAAAATTTTGATAATAATATCTTACTAGTTATTTGTGTTTTTTTCTAGAATCACTAAGTATATAAATATTTTTATTCATTATTATTATTTCTTATTAATATTTAGTTAATATATTATTTAATGCTTAAAATTTTGCCCACTCTAAAAAAATTGACTGATTAGTTTAATCTAAAAAAAGTATAATTAAAATCTATTTCAAAATTTTTTAAATTTTTTATATTATTAGCTAAAAACTATCAATTAACAGCACCAAATTTAAAAAATAAAAATAAATTCCAGTGGAGAGAGCTTGAGCGGAACCTCCAACAACTAACCAAAAACTAATAACAAATTATTTCAGATTTTCTATTATGTGTGTGTTGTCCCACATCACTGAGAGAATTGTTATTGCTAGTGTTTAAATGTAAGGAGGTAGCTCTGCTGAATGAGCTCATTGCCCACATAGGAAAGCAGATTGTTCGGTTTGCGTGTTGGGGCTGTATTTCAAGTTATGTTTAAGAGATTTTTAAATAAAAAAATCTTAAAAAATGAAAATATTAGGACTCTCCTGTTATATTTAATAAAATTCTATATTATCTTGATTTGTTAAGAAAGTTTCTAAATTGAAGTCATTGTTAATTGATTTGTTTAACAAAGTCGGCTCATTAGTGTTAAACATGAAACTCAATTTAAAGCTCGGTAAAATCAAGCTCAAGATGAACTGAGCTTGAATATCATATTTTTAAATAAGCTCGAGTTCAAACAACAACTTTAAAGCTCCAATTAAATTCAAGCCGAATTAAGTACGTGCAGACAGATGCTCATCATTTGCAGTTCTACATATTAGGCATCATTTGGGGGGCTCTAAAATCTGGGATTGCTATCGCTTACTAATGTTCCACATGCATCCCGCTCACATTACTCGCCTAAATAGCAATAGCATGCATTGTAGCAGAGGATGCAAGCATCACTAGCAAATCCTTCTTCGCCAAGGAAAAAAGTGTCAAACAGCTGCTTATTCCAAGAAAAAATTCTCAATAATCTGTTAAAATCTGAGAAAAAAATTTCTATCTCTGCACAATTGTATCGAAACCGGAGAAATATGATTGCTAAATAGCCCATGTCCAAAACTACTTAAATTCAAAAAGAATGTACCGTTAGTATTTAAAGTTTAAATCTATGGACAATATCACGTGGAGATATGTTCATGTAAAACACAGAACTTACCACATCCTTGAAGGCTCTGAAGGCTTCCTGTGGTAGGTATGCATATGTTGTCCCGCTGTCCAAGACAGTACCATGCTTGCTATCAAAGACCCTAGGATTTAAGCGCAAAGACTCCCCACCCACATGTATTTCCTTGAGCTCAATATTGTAATAGGGGCTGTTGCCATCCCGAAACTAGAGTAAATGTGGGAGACGTATCAATTGTATCTACAAAGTAAGTATTTATACTGTTTTCTTCTTAGAAATAACTGACTTTACGTACCTGCGAGCAGGATCTGAATGGGAGAATACCATGCCGGGAGGAGGAGGTATTCCACCAAGAACCATTGCGCCACCCCCAACATCCATACCACCATAACATAACGAAAATGAGTCACTAATTGCACCCTTTTTAACAAGTTGATCAATGATACTTAACTGACCACGCCCTAATCCCATAATACCATCAGCATTCTGATTGAACAAATCACCAGATTCAGA
Organism: Phalaenopsis equestris; assembly: GCF_001263595.1. Classification (NCBI taxonomy): domain Eukaryota; kingdom Viridiplantae; phylum Streptophyta; class Magnoliopsida; order Asparagales; family Orchidaceae; genus Phalaenopsis; species Phalaenopsis equestris. Next base: position 332,089 of record NW_018164700.1, on the reverse strand, counting down.
ATTTTCACATCCAAAAATGGCTCGTTGTGGCAAAAGCTCACTTTCTTTGCCAAATGATATGATTTCTTGAGCAAGCAGCCCACTGCTGGAACTCATTTCAGCATACTGTCTTTCATAAGTACACTGCATTTTCTTTTTATCACAAGTGCAATCAATATTGCATTTGACTGGCTCATATGTGCTTGAATGCTCTGGCCGAAACCTCGGGTCCTGGATAAAAATCAAAACAAGGTATTGAATAAATCCATTTAAAAATTTTTAAATGCCTAAATATAGTGAAATTGACCAAAACCAACATATACAAAAAAAAAAATAAAATAAAACAGGCCACAGTGAATAAAAGAAACAGTGAAATCAGAAGGCAACATCTTTTAAAAACAGAGCGCTATCATCAAGGACTCCAAATCAGAAGCCAAAAAAAATCTATTTGACAATAAAAGAAGCAGTAAATACTATACATTGTGTATTACTCGATCGCAACCCAGAAAGAAAAATTCTGATCTTTTAAAGATGATAAAATCAGAAGACCCCAAAAAGGGGGAAATTTCTACAGCTAATATTTTAAGAAGTCCTACCATAAAACATTTTCAGGTTTAGACAGGCCATTATCTTATCACATAGTTTGAATTCTATATATCCCCTATTTATATATTAAACATATTCAAATTTGTTATTTTGAATTATAAGTTGCCTGCCAATACTTTCACGTGAGTTGAACTCATGACTAATGGATTATGCAATATGGCATGATGCCAAATTCCTTAAATGCCTTTGTTGAAATGTAGGAAGGGAGAGGAGAAAAAAAATTAGTTAATTAAAATTAATCTTTTTCACACCCAAGAGGTTGAGGGATTTATACGAAAATTCAGCAATTACAAACAGAAAGTGTGCTGCTGTAATTAATATGCAAAGAGCAAAATAGTAGTTAGACTATTGGCGTAGTACAATTCGGTAATAGAAATACAATATACTGGGACAGCAATCCACTACTTCGCAAATAGTAACATATGGTAATTTCAAGAAACCTTCCCATCATATGTAGGAGAGAAATAAAAGCATTCTGACGTGAGGCCTTGTAAACTGTATGAATTCAAGTCCTTTCTGTACAAAATCTGGCCGAGGTGAATTATACCTCCTATGGAATACAAAAATATAATTCTTAATCTTATAATAGTAATGTAAAACTTGTCTAAAATCATAGTTAAAATAATATCAATTGCTACATTTTATCTTCAATAATTGTAAATATGTTTGATATAAAGCTTGTTAAGATATAATTGTATGACCATTATAAATATATATATATATATATATATACATATATATATACATATATATATATTATAATAATTATTAAAATAAGAATATAAACTTATTAATATTAAAAAAATTAAAAATAAAAAAGTTATTACTATATTCCCACAACCCATCAATCTTCTCAAAACTAATAGTCCAACTCCTCATTCCCGCAACTCGATTCTAATATCAGCATACTCCCTTTTTTTTTTAATCTCATGTCACAAGAAATAATTAGTATTGCACGGTTTATGTGAAAAAAAGAACAGCTTATCAGCATGAGCTCATAAGACATAGGGTTGGTGGGCATGGGCATGATATAAATTAGCCGGACTAGGCTTATGTTTGTGAGGTTTGAGGTTTTTTATTGATGGTTACACCTTAATATAACTTAATTATTTTTTAAAGGAATTTTTTTTTCCATTGGATTAAGATGGAAGTTAATTAAAAAGGTAATGCTTGGACCGACTAGTTCAATATAATTGTGATTGATTTTCCAATTCTTTGGTCGAATTGGTAGTTCAGATTAGTTTTTGCTAGTTTGTTGTGAAAATATGTTTTAAGACAAATCAAACCGACCTTATGACCGATTCACAGTCAAATCAATACATCTGGTTGTTTTGTTTCAATTTTTAAAACCCTGGTTTCATATGTAAGATTGATAGAGACTGAGTAATTTCCCAACAAATTAAATATTTGTTGACATCTAGCATCTATTATTATGCCGAGCTAACCATATATCTCTTTCATCAAGCCGCTCAATTCATCAAGTCAAACATCTAATTATGTCGTTATAATCTTATTACAACAACAAAAATCACTTTGGCTTAGAAGGTGATTTTTCAAACCCTTGAATTTAATTATCTTAGGACTGCCCTTCAACCTATGAATTCAAGACCACATGCTATCTTTTGAATTGGCGCAAACCATTAAAGAAGTTGATTGGGTGTATGGTCAAACATGCACACAATGTTGATCATCATGTGATTAATGTCTTATTTATCATTAGCATTTTCATAGCAATCATCATTATGGGAAGAATTTTCTTCCCCCTAGAATATTTCATTATGTAACCAATCCACAACCTTCTTCATAATTGGACTACCATTCCCATGAATTATGGAGTTAGCAGATTCCTTAAAAGCATTAGCCTTTTCTTGGCTATTGTTGTCCAGTAACACATGGGGACCTTCTGCTACAAAATGATCATCACATGATAGTTAATTGTCATGCTCGACCTCATGAAAGTATTTAGATGACCTTGAAAATCTGGGATCCTTTGAAGCCTAAATTTGTCGAGATCTTCAACCAATAGATCTAAAAATATATGAACCAAATGACAAACCCCAATGTTAGCCATGTAAACAAAAACGTGTTTCATGAGACCTTGGCGTTTGGTAAGATTGTCAGAAAATTCTATAGTCATATCTCCGGTATATTTTAATGCATTTTACCAATAAATGTTGCTCTAATGTTTACCTAGAAACTTCTTCTTATGATTCAAATGTTTTACGAGGTAAAGTTTTTTTGAGTCATGATAATGAAAACTACGATCCTCACTAAGCATTTTTGTTGAAGTCTTGTTCCCCTAGGAATGAATCATGGTCAGGTTAGTGGCTTCAACCACTAGTTTCTTCGGTCTACTTCATTCAAGACCCATATTTTTTACAACCTTTAATACTTTATACATATGGGAGGAGATTAATTTTCTTTCCTTCAGAGAGCTCCTTGAGTCGATTGTAAAGGAGCATCCTAGAAAGACTTTTTTATCTCCCCGCCTTGAACCATTTCTCTTCACCAAATGCAACGACTCAAAAAAATTTGTTGGAGGAATATTGTCCCATCTAAGACAACTCCTCTATTGTTAATAGGCCAAATTTAAATTTTTCGCCCGAAAGCAAATATTAGCTTTTCTTCTAGCCCTATTTGACATTTTAATAGTAGACGAACAAGCTTCAACATTATGCCTCAAAGGAGAAATAAATAGTCACATGAGTCTGGTCGTATCAATCATGGGATTGATAGTTATGGTTAATAATAGTGGATTGAACATAAGTCCCATAAAGCCTTTCTTTTAGCAATCAGGGCTTTTGGAAGTCCGGAAAAAATAAACCTACTTGGGAAACACAATAGTAGAAACAATCTTGAGAGTCTAAACGAATTGATGCCTCCTGATTAGGGATAACCACATTAGCTCTCTCTCCCCTTAGTAAGGAGATGAGCCCGTGCCATTAGCACAATGGATCATTTAGTAGTGGCCCTCATGACCAATACAAGTTCAATTGTTTGATTGACATTGATGAACCTCACGATATTTGAAATTTTCCCAAATTGGAGAGTAGATCTAGCAGGACCAAGATTGATGGTGGCTTAGAGGAACTATACCATTGATCATTCCCCAAACTTGACGATCATAAAGTTATTTGTCGATGCCATGTCTAAAGAAATGTTCATAGTACCTATTATGAAACTAACAAAAGTTAGGGTTAACAGAAGGTATTAGACCATAGACTATTGTGACAATAGGTAAGCTCAATATCAATATGAATGCACATTGAGCAAATGGAATCATATGACGATCATCAATATTAAGAATTTAACCAGAACTAAATTTGAAATTTTATTGAGTGTAGGCACTTAGAGCCTCAAGTTAATTATCCATAGATGGAGAGAGAAGTATTCACTAGTGAAGTTGCTAGAAATTTGTTCTTGAATAAAATAATAAATCCTAATTTTTATATTAGGAGTACGCTCTTCATGAGATAAATTAAATTTGATTTAATCAAACTTTATTTGATAGTTTTATCAGAGTATATTTAAATCTAGGGTCTAAACTTCTTATGAGGGCAAGACCTCATAATTAATTACTAATCATGTTCACAGGAGAGCACTCTCGCTTAAGGTTGGCTACATCGGCATTAGTTTTTTTTTTTTTTTTTTTTTTTAACATTCATTGATTTTGCCACAAGCCAAAATAACCTGAGTTCAAATTGGTCAAAGTAATTCCTTATTAATTTCTTATTATTTATTTATTTATTTTTTTGTAACTCCAGCTTACGAAATTATCAAAAGCATGAATATTTTTTTATAAGAAATAAAATTATTTGATAGCAAACATCCATTATTTCTCTCCCCAAGCTAATTCACGTTCTGCAAACGCCAGGACGGTACACAAAACTAAACTAGGAAATAAAAACAGATATGAAAGAACCTCAGTATTCAGTGTTAGTTTCAAAAAGGAACTCATTAATGGCAATACAACAACTGTAGAACACAAAAAACTATTCTATAATAAATTTAAAGTTCTGAGGGCTCTGAGATATAAACTATAGGATCTTGGGCAAAGATATAAGGAATACGTTTGCTTAGTAAAATAAGGCCGCCCTTGTCTAATCATAAAAAATAAAAATAAAAAACCACAAATGAAGTGAATTTAAAACAAAAAAAATTGAGCATTACCTGGTGATTTCCGCACTGCACGCATGTAGAGCACGGAACGTAAGTGACCGTACTCCCTGAATCCACAATCAGCGCGAACTCCTGTGGTGGTGTCCCAATGTAGAGCCGAGTGGTATAATACCTAAATACAAATCAGCAAAACATTAGAACAAACCACAAACGCAGAAGCAAAAGCCTCTTCGCCGGATCCAGATAAAGAAACCAGGAAAATATATACCCGTTGGTGAGTAGATCATCGAAGAGCGGCATACGGGCATTGTGGGTCGAGCGGTCTCCGTCTCGAAGCCCCCGCCTTCGTAGGTGGCTCTCCTCGGCAGATCGGAGCGTGTGATTGGAGGAGGAGAGAGCGAGTGGCAGCACAATAGGCGCCGAGGAGCTCCCTCCTCTGAAAGCCCACGGTGGTATTTCGGAGCACTTAACCATCTCACAAGCTCCGAATAGAAGGATGGAGAAGATGAAGAGAGAGAAGCCATCCATGTTCGCCGCCGGAGGAGAAAGAAAGCGAGAGGACCCGTAATCTCCGCTCCGGTGTCGCTGTGCCTTGGAGAGCACAGACCTCCTTCGGTTAAGAAGCTTCGATCTTGCCGCTGCAGGAAGGAGCCGGCCCGGCAGACCACCAAGTCAGAAAAATGTAAGCTAGACTCGCGAGGAAACGACGCAACACTCTATTTATAGCCAAATCTTATTCGATAATTAAAATATAAATTTAATTTAAAGATAAATTTAAGGGACATATGCATATATAGAACCAAATTATATGTATTTACATTTCTAACACCCAAATCATTCCTTTTATATTTATGACACCCAAGCCTTTCATATCAAATAAAATATTTTATTATTTTGGCTTTTAAAATGTGAAATATATTTTTTCATGTTTGAAGTTTATGTGTTAGATATCTAAATATATAGGAATTGAGTGGTATGTACCTAAATCTTCCTAAATATAATTTCATAACTTAATAAATTTTGCAAATTTATCCAGGACTTATTAGTCCAAAATACTGACTATTTTTTTCTTACGAAATAAAAAATTTTAAAAAAAATTATATCTATTATTATTATAGGTTTAAGCTTACTAACTGATTAGATTAATTTATTTGCCTGGTTGATATGTCCATGGTATATATCATTTGAAATAGTTCACAGTTTTAATATTAACTAATTATCTCCAAATTCAATGCCCTCAATAAGGGCGGCTTAAGAGAGCCCAAGTCAAGGTTTGTTGATTTTTGGCTTTTTTTCTTTTTGTTCGTGGCTCGTGTTTAAAATAACTCGTGAATAGTCTATTTATGTTCATCTAAATTCAAGCTTGAATGTTCGAATTAAGCTCATGTTCAACTCGAATTAGAGCTCGATAACTAGAACTTTCAAAGAGGCCACACCATTATAGTGCTCTAATGAAAGATTTTCCTGCTTATAAACACCTTTCAAGTTGTAAGAAAACCTCTCATAAAGATGTGGGACCAAGCAGTAAATGAAAAATGGATAGGAATTCACTAGTATTTGTGTAAATGCCCCACCAAAATGAGTATTTTTTTAAATGTTTATACCATCCCGATCTCTTATGTGTATTTTTTTTTAATACAACATAAAAATTTAATATAAAAAATATATAAACAAAAATTATCATTTTATTATTTCGGGTCAAAATGACCCGATCAAGAATGAACAAGCAAATCATAGTTCGTGTTCAGCATTTATAAATCGAGCACAAAAAATCATTCGAGTTCAACACCCTTACTTAACAAAACAATCGAATATAAGCTACCTAAAGATCCAAATACGTAAATGTTCACGAACAACGAACTTCTTTTGATAGTCCTAACCCTAAAAATTTTTTTACCGCTTTGATATTCTATAGCTACTGAATATTATGCGATCTAATTAATTTAATCTAGTGACAAAGTTTTAAAATCTCTTATTTATTTATTTATTTTTATCAAGGGCAATCTTTTAATCAATGAAGTGTTATCTTAGGCTTGAAGAAGGGAATGAGAAGAAATCAAAGTATATTAAATGGATATTATATGGGGAGAAAGTACCATGTGCCCTTGGCTTACCATACGAATAACACATCAAATGTAAAATTCAACCGTTGGCTACCATTATCAACATTAGGACATCCCAAACATTGAGTTTAACATTGAAAATCCTCATTTTTATGTATTCTTATAGTGTTATTTAGGAAATTGAGTGTAACATTCATAATTTATTTTGAATGATTTCTATCAATATTATCCTTTATCAATGCTTTGTTCTAACTAACTCTTGAGGCTTATTTATTTACAATTTATTAAAATGCATTTCAATCCTTTCCTTGAATAAGAAAAATGCTCCACTAATTATTCTAATATAACTATTTATCAATTTCACATTCATAATTTTGTCAAGTACCAAGAGGAAAACTTGAAATTATCAAGGTAGTAAAATACAATAGGATGATAATTTTATAAAATATATATCAGCACTAACTAATCTTGAAGAAATCTAATGGTCCAAAATGAAAGAGTACAATAAAGGTGGGCCCGCCAATAAAAAATCTTGAGGCCTACTTATCAAACCAAGTGAAACTGTCCAAGCCAAGTCAACAATGTCAAACCTGATTAAAACATAAGACAGACCAGAGACAACCAAAGCATACAAGAACATGTCACTCAGTTAAAGACGAGACGAAAGGATATCTGAGTCAACCACCACAGAAATGCCAACATGAGATATTATCTTTCTAGTATCTCCAATATTCCAAGGACACCAAAAGGCTCATCTAGAGGTAAAGGACTAATAGTCGGGCGATATCGACAGGCTGACCCATATCGACCAAACTCATCCGATCGAGCGGATATTGCAGTCTTGAAGTCAATTAAGCCAAGCCAAACAACCGGCTTACTCATGTAAAATATCAAAAAACTCACTACATACCCATTTAAAACAGTGGCAAAAATATAACATCATAATATTGTATCATCTTCTCAAAAAAGTAGGCAAATCATTTTATGAATAAGACATGAGTAAAACAGAGGCAAAAATATAACATCATAATATTGTATCATTTTCTCAAAAAAGTTGGCAGATCATTTTATGAATAAGACATGATTGTTATGACGGGTTACTATTTATTATTATTCACTCTTTTTATCTCTTCTTTTAACGTTTTATTCATTGAGTGTGATTCATAAAAAAATCAATATTCAAAAATATTATTATTATTATTATTTTCAGTAATTACAAATTTTGCCACATTTGTATGACTCAGATATAATTTCACTACACTAATTTCAAATTCCCATTATATCAAAATAAATAAATAAATAAATAATCCAAGCATAAGCTCCTTCATCAAAGCAAGCTGATTATTATTCTCCTCCTTCATTAACCTCATCCCTACATCAAGAGAAGATGAGTATAATCTGCAAAAATTGCATGCAACTTTTTAATCGAACCACAAAAATAAAAAATCATTAGACATAAAAATGCAATTGTGCATGTAAATTGCCTAAACTTGTATGTGGTGCAAATCCATAAAAATCATTAAGCATAAAACTACAATTGCACTTTAAAATTTTAAATTGCTTAAGCTTGAATGTGGTGCAAACCTGATACATATATGCATGCATGTAATCATCCATCCATGTCTGCGTATGTGCGCACACAAGCGCACGAGCACGTGTGTGTGCGTGTATGTGAAGCATAAGAAATACCTCAACATTGCTGTTAAGTTCTTTGTTCTCTTCAAATAACCGTCTCTTGTCTGAATTTCATCAACCAGATACAGGGCCAATTAGAGAAATTAAAAGCTGCTGCTTGGACAAGGCCTTGATAATATATGCTTGAGAGAATATTATTATTAGGCTTCTTTGGCTAACAATACACGTAAATGAAATCACAATCTCAATGGTTGGATGCAGCTTTCAGCGGTTACGATTTGTTGATTTATTTCGGAAAACTGATAGAGAACCATCACGCACGAGGAGATATAAAACAAAAGCCAAATACAGCGCTAAGAATGCACAAATAATGGAGCTGAGAAGAAGTCCTTGCATTTCACTAGAGCAATAATCAGCCAAAAGGTAGCCATTAATGGCTATCAATAACGCAGCAACAATCCAGGCAACAGTCTGCACAAGAAATCATAATTTGTATGAGAGTTGATCCGCACTAAGTTAAAAGCAGTGAATTTTCATAATCTAAAATTAAAATTGTTGCTACTATACTCTAAGCATTTAGTACATAACAATTAGCTTTAATCAAAAGTTATCTCTCACCCTCGGGCGATATAATGAATCATAACAGCTTGCGCTTATGATAAATTTGAAACCATATCATAAAATCTTCACAAAATAAGAGCGACATCTTTGGGTGGTGTCTCATCTAAAATCTACTCTTATCTTCTGTAAACCTGGGGTGACAAACTCTCTCAGAAAAGTAGGATGTAAAATTTCAGAAACTGCAAATAGATGAGAAAAATAATGTGCGTAAAAATTGTGCCAAAAAACTGCCAAAATAGAGTTAAAATCCAATATGGCACATCTATTTTGCAAGTCTTCTCAATTTTTACTCGTTCACATATTTCATTGTAGATTCATATATGACACCATGCCTGAACAACGTAAATCATGTTATTGTCTTCGTATATAGTGGTATTGTTATTTTTTAATCATATTTTTGTATGTGGGCTGATATTTATTCTCCTGGATTAGTTTGATTGCTCACTTTATCATGCCCCAAGAGAAGTTTTAGAAAATTTTGATACAAGACATCGATATCAAAGCTGGTAGGTTGTACCTGGGAGATGTTCTTCAATGGCACTATCAAAGCCTTAACAAAAATGTATTTGAGAAATTCAATATCTGAAAGGTGAGAGCGCATTAGCTAAATAATGGTTTCCAAAACTTTGGAGGGCTGGGGAGGTTAAATATGTAACAACTTCGAAGAAAAAAATTATATCTTCAGATCATTTAGATTCCAATGGGTAAATATTCATCGTAGAAGAAGTAGCTTAACATATTTATAGGTTATAATTTTGATGAGAGCAAATAAAATATGGTAATTTTTACTTTCACTAGGGCAGCGCATTAATTGGTGATTCAGAAACTTTTTTCCTCAAATGAATTTGACTATAATATGACATAAAAGGTTTCGATATATGTTAGACGGCAGCTTATTAAAGCTGAGCGAAAGAGTCTCTTTTGTGGTAAGAAGAGCTTTGGAGCTTTGGATTTCAACGAGTGCTAATTAAGAATAAGCACAAAGATGTATTTGAGTTAACAGGAAAAAAGGGGGATTACATTCAGTTTAATTTGTCGCGTATTGCTAGTTCTTAGATCGGAGCGCGAATTGAGATACATACCTTTATAGATGCTTCTTAAATGGTTTGAGTCTTAATGCTCAAGAAAAAACGTGATTTTCGATACATTCAACTATTGAATGATAGCTTGTCATAGCAGTTTTTGAGCCTAAACCTTGAAAGGAGGTAAGACCACTATAACCAAAAGAAACTATCACTAATCATTAAATCACCTTAGAGATTTGGTTGAAACTTTATCTTGTTCTCATATGATTTTTGTATATTCTTTGATTTTTGTATATTCTAAGATTTGGTTGAATACTTTGATTTTTGTATATTCTTTTAGTGAGTAGGAGTCCTCCACATTCGAGAAAGCTATTAGTGGAGATGAGTCAAAGTTGAGGATCACATACATGATAGTGGAATTGAACCATTTGCAAAAGAATAAAACTTAGAATCAAACTCAAAAATTTAAAGGAAAACAACTATTGGATGCAAAGGATCTTCAAACATAAAGAGGAAACGTAAGATGGAGATAAAATCAAATACAAAACATGGCTGATTGTAAAGGGTTAACTAGAGGATTGGTGTAGAATTCAAAGAGTTTTTTCACTTTTGTTAAGTATCATGTACCTATGATGTGCCCGCAATTGAATATTTCATATACAGTTAGTGTTTTGAGTACATACATGGATTTACCTAATCAGGCTAATTAAGTAGTGAAATAAGCTATGTGAAATATCTCAAAGACTCTAGTAGATGATCTGATTTAGGTCGCGGTGTAATCCCAGGACAAACAGAGAAAAGGGAAAAACAACAAGAACAAATAGAATAACGCTCTGTTAAAATCTTCTGAGAAAACAACAAAAAAGGTGCCTATCCGGTACACCCATCACACTATATAGTCACTACCTAAACACTCATATTTGCAAAGAAGTACCAAGAACAACCTGCACCAAGGTAAAAATAACTAATTTCTAACCAATGAAAAGTTAAAGAAAATAAGAGCTTATCACAGTGTAACTTAGCCTGTTTTAAATTAATCGACTCCATAAGCATGAGGGATTCAATGAAAGGTAGAAGGGCTTCCAAATTAGATTTATTTTAATTTCGGGGGTCAAGGTTTCCAAAAAGAGCAAGCTCCAAAGATTAATTAATTCCAGGGCATATCTGGAAACACTCAGATTAAGAAATCAATGTGTGTTCATAGGCTGATTAAGATATAGATATAGATGGGGCTCGATTAGGTGAAGTGAAGGTCAGAAAAGGTACTACGGGGATCCATAATCATTGGCCAATTACTCAACTTGATGTATCAAATGCCTTCCTACAAGGACCTCTCACCAAGGCAGCCTTTATGTGTCAACCTCAAGGATTTCAGGACCCTTCAAATCACATCATATATGTCTCCCTAAAGAAAGCCTTATACGGCCTTATGCAATTCCCCAAGAAATGATATTTCACACTATCAAACACCCTGCAATCCTTTGATCTCTAACCCAGCTCAGCCGACCTTTCCCTAATGATGCAATCCTGAAATCTATATTCTAATTTATGTCGACAAAATCCTAATCATTGGCAATGAACCAATTGTTTTGTATCACCTAATCAGGAAACTGCAGCAACTCTTCCAAGTAAAAAACCTTGGCAAACCCAACAACTTCCTCGGCATACACATAACTCATACACCTAGTGGCCTACACCTTAATCAGTCCTAATATGCAACTGATATTCTCACCAAAGCTGGCATGATTTCATATAAACCCATCCACACACTAGTCTCCACCAAACCATCTCTCTCATCCACAAATCATATGCCCTACAACCACCCCCAATTCAATCGGCACCAAGTGGCCAACATCTTCATAACCCTCTCATCATTCGCTTCATACAACCCAAACAAATCCTTCGATATCTCAACAGCACCCGAGCGAAAGGCTTACTAATTCATCGAGCTGACCTAACTCTCCAAGCATATTCCAGCTCATATTAGGTTGGTGACCCCACCAATTGCAAATAAAAAACGGGCAACTACATATTCCTGGGCCGCACGCTTTTCTCATGGTGCACCAAGAACCGAACAATAGGTAACCTCCACCAAAACAAAGTAACGGGCACCATCCACAGCAGTAACCAAATCATCTGGACAATACGACTGCTGCAGGATTACCTATTTCTCTTCCAGCTCCCACTCCATTCTACTATGACAACATTCTGCTATTGTATTAGCAAACATGTCTTCACTACAGATCAACTAGCAGACATTTTTACCAAGACAACTATCTCAAATAGATTCAAAATGCACTTTAACAAGTTGACACTCCATGACTGGACGGACTATCAACCTGAAGGGTGGAGATAACGAAAATACCGATTCCTGCAACCTATGGCTCCGCATTCCACACCTTACCGATTGTAACAAACATCTGTACTTACATTAGCTATATTTATAGCTCACAGCAATTACTAATATGATGTCTACTGTAATTCAATACGGAATATAGCTAAATACAGTTTTCCTACCAGACATTTGTTCCTGCTCTTCTCTATTATGCCCTACAGCTACTTAGTGGTTCTCTCTACTTCTCTTTACTTGCTACCTGTTACATAAAGCACACAAAAGCAAAGGATAATTTGATGATTGGTGACAATAGTTATTAACAAAGATAAACCATCTTGCCAGAAAGGAGTTATGGACTTGTGATGCTGACAATTTAAATTTACTTACTTTGAGAATGAAGCCAATTCTAAACAAACCCATAACTTGTTCCTTCGACACCAATTTGATAAGGGGAATAAGCGCAAATGGAACCTGGATTGACTGAAGACTATTAAGTGACTCATTCAAACCATCCATTGCGGTATCAGAAGAGCAAAACATAACTATCATTGCTGGCACGAGTGCGCAGCTTCGAGTAATAAGTGCACGAACCCATTTCTTCACGTGAATATTACAAAATCCTCCCATGATAAATTGTCCGGCGTAGGTGCTCGTAATAGTGCTACTCTGTCCAGAAGCTAACAAGCCAAGGCCCCAAATATAAAGTATGGGAAACAAAGTAGCCCCATATTTCTCTTGTAGAACTTGCCCTGCATTCTCAAGACCCATATCTTGAGCAAATTTAGTTCCGTAGAATGATTTCGCAAAAACTGTGGTTGCAAAAAAATTGATAACGAAGGAAATAGCAAGAGCTGCAGCTGATTCTATGTAGTAATATCCTATTGCTTCACTGACACAGCCTGTATGTTTAGTATTGATCTTTCTAGACTGAACCAGAGCAGAATGCAGGAAAACATTGTGGGGGGTTATGATAGAACCTACTAACCCCACAGCTTGTGTTATGGTACCAGGACTTAGCTTTGGAACAATCATGCCTGTGAAGAAAAATTCAGCGTAAGCTCAAAATGCAACGGGATGTTATACATACATACCACCCAATTCCTAAGTATTTTCATATCTAACATCTAAACTTTACTATTTACATTTTAAGGCATTTACATACATCGCGCAATTCTTATGTATTTACATATCTAACACCTAAATATTTATATTTACATGCATACCACTCAAATCTTTAACACTCAAATCACTCAAATCTTTAACATCATAGCAGAAATACCACCATCACTAATAGTTGCATGTCGGAAGATTCACGACGGTAGAGTAATAAATTAGTGGTTGTACGAAAATCTAGCCCATACACACATAATGGAGAAGTAACAGATGAAAACATCGTGATTTTTACGTGAAAAACTCTGAAGAGGATAAAAACCAACGGGCTAGGGGTGTTGACTTACATGTATTGTATCACCTAACTGACAGTTTTAACAATTTTACTAACATGATATGATATGATACTCTACATGTTTTACCATGATTGATACAGGAAAAACACTATATGATTAGTCGGATAACTTAACTTATATAGTATATGTGTGATGATAATTATGCTTAATTATATGCATTTTATATATTACTACTATTGTGATTTGATATCATATTGCGGATACATATTTTACAGTATACATATACAAGTACAGTAACCTATGGACTTACTTATTTAGCATATATGATATGATTATGATGCAATCATGAATGTTGTTCAACTTATGTGCATTGATTTCAGTTGTAGGTCTTGTGTAACCTACTGAGTTGTTCACTTAGTTTAATTGTTTTTACATATTTTCAAAAAAGGATAAGAATCCAATTGAGTGAGTTGCTAGTACTTGTTCATAGAGGTATAATTTAATATATATTTTGTGGTCATTATAAATACGTATGTTTTTGTTAGGATTATTAGAAAATCATAAACAATATATATAAATGTTTTGTTTGTAAATAATTTTCATGTTTATAAAGAAAATGAATTGATAATGATCTTGAGCTTTATTTTTACACTAATATTGATAACCTAGTGGTGCGTAATGAAAATTAAAAGATAAAATAAATTTCTTCTAAATAGATTTTGGACTAAAAATCTATTACGTACTCGACATTGCATAATCTATTACCAATTATTGGTTATATCAAGTCAGGACATAACAGATTAAATTTGTATCAGAGCAATAGTGTTTAGAGGAATTGATTAAACAATGAGCGATATGATTGATTATGAAATGAGTAGTACAATTTGGTAGTTTAATAATTTTATTTTATTGTGTTCATGCTTGCATGTGCATCAATTGAGTTATTATATATTATTATTTATGGTTGAGAGTGTTATGTTTGAGATCATATGTATTCCAAAAAACATGAGATGGCTAATGGACAGCCTACAAAAAAAGCAATTTAGGATAAAAAGTTTTATAAGATATATTTATACACAGATTTATTCACTGGTTAAATTTTAAGCATTGAAATATCGATGACGATATTTTTTTAAGGAGTGAAGATTATGATACTCAAAACTTTTACATATGCAAATGAACCACAATACTCAAGCTATATTTTATTAATAAATGTTTAAATACGTCCATTAAGATGATTTTTATGCTATTTTGGCCTTTGAAACAATTTTTAAGAAATTGATTAATAAATAATAAACAAATAGTGGAAAATATAAAAAAGAAAGATTTGATGTGAAAACTTTGAATAATTTTTTTTACACTTGTATAAGCCTGATTTACAAACCACCTTCATAAAAATATAAAAAAAATGAACTTTTATTAATTTAATTTTTTCATATTTTTATGATAAATATAGATATGAAATTATATGATTAATGCTATAGTTGCAATTTCTTAAGATGAGTACACGTGCAAGCATAAATTTATTTTTGGAGTCATTTGACATATGTTTTGCAAACCATTTTCACCTGAGTGATTTAGACATCATAATCTATCTTATGACTATTTTTTTCGTAATTTTTGGAGTTTTGGATTTCAAAATATAAGATGATTTATATGAACTTTGCAATTTACATCAAACAAATTAGATAATTATGTATATATCCTTTGCACATTTTTTATATAAAAAACACATTTCGTGCTTTTTGGAATTCCAAACTGTGAGGAAGAAGGGGAAAATAAGGAGAAAGAGATGGTGAGAGGAAAGAAAAGAGAGTTTTTGGAGGCTACAGTTCTATTTTCTCGCGACAAACCAGTTTGGAAAATTGATTGACTAAAAGTAAACTACCATTACCGTACCTCTGATTTCAATCATTGTCTTTTTTTTTTCAAACTTAGATGCCCAAAACTTACAAAATTAATGATATCTCTGTATTTTTGAAACTTTTATCGTGTAGCTTTTAATATATTATTGTTATAGCTATTCTGCACATTTTGACATGCATATTAAATTTTCAACTATGTATTTTTTTTATTCGACACAAAAGTTCTAATTTGAGCTATATAAAATTTTATAAAATTAAATTAAAATCATGTATATTATAAAATACTGACACAAAGATGACAACATACATGCTTAATATATATTGATTTGTGCATATAAATTGATCATATTATTACATACTGTGGATCTCCTTATTTTGTTGTACATGAATGATTTACGTATATATTGTAATGTTGAGTATATTATAATAGCTTAAAAATGCTACGCTATTATGAAACATGTGTTTTTAAGAAATGTTGGCTACTATGATTCAGGTTGACGAAAATATGTTACCATGCGCAAGAGTGGGCCGAAGGATTTCCATTAAATAGGTTAGTGGTGTAAACCCGATAAATGTTGGGAGTCATAAAGGGTGAATATGATATGTTATGAGTGTCGCGGGCTATGGGTGACGACCCGTGTACTGTGCTAGCTAACTGACTGTTTTGACAGTTTTACTAACATGATATGATATGATTAATATTGTACATATTTTACTATGATTGGTACAGGAAAAACACCATATGATTAGTCGAATCACCTAACTTGTATAATATATGAGTAATGAAAGTTATGTTTGATTATATACATTTTATATATTGCTACTATTATGATTTGATATCAGGTATATGTTTTACAATATGCATATACATGTTTAATGACCTAGAGACTTACTTGTTTAGCATATATGATATGATTATGATGCAACCATTCATATTTTTATATTTTTGTACATTGATTTCAGTTGTAGGTTTCGTGCAACATACCGAGTTGTTCATTTACTCTGGTTGTTTTTACATATTTTAAGGAAAGGGTAAGGATCCAGTGAAGAGAGCTGTTAGTACTTGATAATAGAGGTATATTTTAATATATATATTTTGTGAACATGATAAATATGTATGTCTGTTGGAATTATTAGAAAAACATGATCAATGTATTTAACTGTTTTGGAAGTAAATAGTTTTAATGTAAAAAAAGAAAATTAAATTATAATGATTTTTAGCTTTATTTTTACACTATTATTGATGACTTAAGGACTCACAATTATAAGATAAAATAAATTCATTCCAAATAGAACTTGGGCTAAATAATCTGTCGCATAATCGACATTGTATAATCTATTACAATATGTGGGTTATATCAGGTCAGATCGTCACACATAGGCTATAGTGGCCGGAGTTGGGAACTGTGTGAGTTGTGAGTCACATAGGCTTTAACTCATCGCATAGGTGATAGTAGTGAACTGCAATAACGTTCGTAAGCCACAGGGGCTAGAGTTGTGAGTCGCGTAGGTAGTAGTTGGTCATATAAATCGTAGTGATGAGCTATAATAATGTCTGTAAGTCATAAGAGCTGAGTTGGGAGCTACGTGAATTATGAGTCATGTAGGTTGCAATCGGTCCTTCAAAGGGAGCTGCCAAAAGTTTTGTTGAAGATCCTATGCAAGAATTGTCAGCTCGTTTGGCAACCACGAATTCAGAGGCGGTGGCACTGCGAGTGGAGGTTGTCACTTTGCAAAGCAGGCTGGCGCGTTCAATGTGTGAACTAGATACTCTCCATGAGTCGACCGTTCTGAATAGGTTCCACTGCGACACCAACCGAATGGAGCAAATTAGATTAGTCGAAGAGTTTGTTCTCCAAAGGTTACTTTAGAAGAGATATGCCTCAGCTGAAACCTCAGAAGACCCATTTATAAAAAACTTCATTCGAGGTGGTGGCATTGCTAGCGGAGGTTGCCACTTTGCAAAGCAGGCTGGCGGGTGCAATGTGTGAATTAGACACCCTCCGTGAGTCGACTATTCTGAATAGGTTCCACTGCGACGCCGACCGAATGGAGCAAACTAGATTAAGCAGAGAGTTTGTGCTCCGAAGGTTACTTTAGAAGGGTATGGCTTGATCAAGGTTCTTGTAATTGACAAAAGCTCCTGTTCTACCAATCGAGCGAATTAGCTAATATTAAGTCGATGGCATGTGACATTGATCGGAACTCCGGTCATCTCTGCGGCTTCCTAAGTGAAGGCGTCTCGATGCTTGCAAAGGGTTTAGATCAACAAATCCTTGTGTCCTACATCAAAACTCTCACCAATCAGAAAAATCTTAATAGGCTCATTGTCGATGACGGGCACCCGGAGGACGATCTCACTGGTCTCGAGAACCCCTTCCCTCTGGATCTGAATGTTGAGAGGCTCGTGATCGAAACTGGTGACCGCTCGAGGTAGCAGCTTCTTGACTGCTCCAGGTTCCCTCGGACCCTGATTATCTCCCCATCTCCAAAAAATTCACAGCCACGTGGAAATTTGAAGTCACTGTTTGGTAACTATTCAGCAACAGTCGGTCGAAGATTGCATTGTAAGTTAGTGGGGATTCCACCACCAGAATCTTCTGTGTTGATGAACGGCTTTTCTCGCTCACCCCACAAGATGGCCCAAGCAATCACGTCTAAGGCTTCTTTTCTTTCGTCGGAGAAGCCAAATAGTAGACCTGCCAACGTTGTTAACCGGTTGGTTTTGAGTCCCATCTTGTTGAACGCTGGTTTGAATAGGATGTTCACCGAATTTCCAGTGTCGACCAAGATACTATCCACATGATAGTTGTTTATAAGCATCGTAACGAAGATTACATCTCTGTACGAGTTCCCCTTTGGTGGGAGATCTGCAAATGTAAAAATGATTAGAGAATGAGTACGAGCATAAAAGGCGATGTAACATACCTCCCCCGATCGGCGTCTCTTCAGGCTGGACTACCGAGATGACTCCCGCTTCCCTCAAAGATAGCTGGAATGACCCCAGCCAAATGGATCTCATTTGCTCGGACATGTCCATTTGTGGGCTCCTCCGCTAGGACCATCACCTATTGCCTTGTGTGTCCTCCGACAGCAACGAACTCCTTCAATTTTCAGGCCTTGATGAGCTCCTCCACCAAATTCCTAAGATGGCGGTGCTCCTCCGTGTCCTACCGTGGTCCCGATGGTAGGCGCAATACTTATTTGAATTTCAAAGGGAGGGTGTGGTTTTCAGTGAAGGGGCCTTCTTGAATTAATCCTTGTTTTAAATGGCTTGGACTAGCTCGGCCATCGGCACATTCAGGGTGTTGAATCCTGCATCCCCCAGTAAACATGCGGTCGCTCATAGTACTGAGCCGACTGCTGGTCGGAATGGTACATTTGACCCTTTGTTGCCCTGATTACTTCCTCTATTATCCCGGGACCGAGGGTTATCGTTCTGCCGACCGTCAAGGGCTCGATCGCCCTTCGGCTTTTTCTCGTCGTCATGATCCTTTCGCTTCAGCTACCGACGGTTGAATGAATCCAATTTGGTCTCCGAGGAGTCCATAAAGGCTTCCCCGACAGCAATATGATCATTAGCTGGTTTCAATACCTCGACAAAGGATCTTGACTTGAGCAAGTTCAGGTCGTTCCTGAGTCACCTGTTGCGGATTCCCTGCTTTACCACAGTCCAGGTGATGAGAGGCTGTAGGTCTTTTACTTCCAGCATTTTCTTCTGGAAATGAGTGATGTAAGTCCGCAGACTTTTATTCTCTCCTTGCCTAATCTGGAGCACAGCCTCGGTATCTCTCCTCAGCTTCTACACGTTGGCGAAGTTCGTCAAAAAGAGTCCCCTAAATTCATAGAAGGATGGAATGATCCCATCTGGTAAAATGTTGAACCACCAAAGAGCCGAATCCTTTAGCGTGGTCAGCAAAAGCCGACACTTCATTGCGTCATTGATCTGCAAGACTCTGACCGACGATTCGAAAGAAGTCACATAGTTAATCGGGTCACACTTCCAATTGTAAGGATCTAAATGACGAATCTTTAGCTTCGTCGAGGTATAGTCTCCAGGATCCGCCGAGAGAAAGCACTCTCTGCAGTTAGTCTGGAGGGGTGCTCCCCATTGATCTACCCGAAGCCTGACCATCAGCGTAGATCCCGCACTATCAGCGTGTTGGGAGTCCCTTTGCCCTTCGGTCAGTTGATTGCTAGCTTGACCGTTAGTCCCTCTGAGTTATCGCCGCCAGGAGGACCACAAACTGGTTCATCATCTGCGCTTGCAATGCCTGGACTTCTTCCTGGATATCTTGACGCACTGTCTCTCTACTCAACTCCATCAATGCTACATTTCTCTGTAAGGTTTCTCCTTCAAAACTTTGCTTCTCGTATGTGGCATGCCCACGCTCGCCGCACTATCTTTTAAGATGTTGGTTTATAAATTGTCTTTTGAAATGCACGCCTCCAGAGTTAGAGCCGAGAGAAGAACAAAGAGAAAGGGTAGAGTAGATACAAAATTCGGGAGGAAAGTTATTTATTCATCTTTTGAACTTCTATTTATAGAGATCTAATTGTACAATTATGAAAATGAGGGAACGGTTATGGTAACCGCCCAAAATGCAATTAATGCGCTAATTTAATATCAGATTTGCGTACAATTTGAGTGAAATACAACAGTTATCAATCTGTAGACGAATTGGGTTCGGTAAATCGAAGCGGTCGGTAGCATGTAGGTCGCTTCCATCGAGGAAAAACGGCATGTCAACTAGTTTTAACCGGTTAGCCCTATGAGAAGCTCAGGTAGCTGCAACCATAAAGCAACATCCACTGACTGGATCCATCGACATCGTATGTCGGTCGACTCAACCGAGCAATTGGACGCTAGATGGGCTGGTTCAGTTTATGTTCTTTGGTTTGAGACTTCAATTGTTCAGTCACCATCCTCAGCCGCTCATTCCCTTTGAGATTCGTGCTTGTAGTTTTGGGGTATACATCCGCAGAGTGTTTTGTTGTGACGTGTTTCATTACTCCTCAATGTTCATTGATGACGACGAGCAGGGGACGGTCAACATTAGTCAGCAGCAGTGGAAGCAGGAAGTGTTCGACGGGTCTTTGATCTAGAATAACACTGAAACTCGACTCTTTGTCCTAGTCTAGCTCTAGGTCTAGGTATTCCCTTCATGAAGAGAGTGAGGTTTTGTTTGCAGATTTTGGGAGTGGCATTCCCTGTAAATAAGACAGAAATTCAAACCACTTCATCGGATGGCCTAAAGCAATTCCTTTGATCGAATAATATTTTGTGAACATTTGAGTATCTTAATGATGTAAGAAATAAGTGATCATGGACTCATTGTATTTATCTCATTGAGACGCAAAATTTGACTATAAATTTGTCGGATTTGGAATCCATTTGTCCAATGGACAACCCAAAGCTTCTGAAAGTCGCTTAACGATTTGATATGGGTTTGATTTTACTCGAATTTGAACAATTTTGGTGTCATTGGGTACGTCTCTTCGAGTCAATCAGTTTGACAATATGTTTGTTGAAATCAGAGTTTCGTATGAATTTTAATTGTTTGAACGCTCTTTGCTAAAAAAAAATCTTAAGATTCGTGTCAAATGTCTTTAGATTCGTGCTAAATGATAACATTTGTTGATTGCGCATAAACTATCTTTTCAAAAGTGAAATTAATCTTTGCATGTATAGGTTTATGACACCAAAGTATTATAAATGTAAATTTCTCTTACATTTACACAACCCAAACCTTTCACATCACATAAAAAAACCCCATCATTTTAACTTATAAAAATTGGAGTACACATTTTCATGTATATGTAAGGTGGTATGTATGTAAAAATTGAAGTCTAGGAGTTAGATCTGTAAATACATAAGAATTGAGCGCTAGGTATGTAAAGCTTCCAAAATCCAAAGGAGTTAAAAGGTGCCGGGGAGAAGATAACAGGAAAATTTAATGTCTTTTGATAATCAATAAAGGCAACTACCAATAAGGAGATCCTTCCTACTGGGCTTGGTTTCACCAAACATTATAGCAAAGGAAATAGCCATGGTTGCAATTAGAACCGCAAAAAAAGCTTCCAGTTTCCTCACACCAAAACTCTCAAGGAAGAGGAAAACGAAGCTGCCAACAAAATAGTAGGCAGAAATATTTAATTAGCCGGTACAGGCAAAAACTTAACCATGAATAAACAGATCAAAATTAACAGTATATTTTTACAAGCTCGATAATATATAATTAGATATAACAAACAGCTGAAGCATATAAAAATGGTAGAATTCAAAGAAAATATTAAATCAGTAAAGGTTCTTCAAATTGAGAGGTTTTGAGGAACTTGTTCCAGTGACCAATTCATGAACACAGAAACAGGGAGTTATTAGCCGCCATAATACGCATAGTGGTCTCCAACTAACGCCACTATCATAACCGAATGGCAGCAGACGCACTCATTACAGCTCACAAACCTCACTCTAAAATATTCCATATTAGCAATATATACTCTGTACTGCTGTAGAAGAAAGGCGAAATGAAATCTGTAGTTTCCCACGGGTAAAACTATTGTATTAACTTCTTCCAACGGGTAACAACTTCTTCTTCTCCCTGTTCTTAGTTTTGCGTCATTGTTCTATTTGGAAATGATTTTTCTAGAATTTATTTTTCAAATATAGAGGTTTTGAGGAACTTGTATATTTTAGAGTTAATATACAAGTAGGTTTATATTAACCAAATAATATAATAGAGGTAAACTGAACAACTATATTTCCCACTGACCAACTCATCAACACAGAAACTGAGGTAAACTGAACAAAACTATTGTTATAAATGACACCCAATTATGCGAATTAAGACAAAGCCGCGTTTATATGGAGGTTTAAATAGCTAATGGGTACAATGATCATTTGGCTATTTAAAGGCGTTTAACCGGTCATAGTGTATAGGTCATTGGTCTATATTTATCTAATAATGTATATGAGTTGAGAGGGTTAAGGGAGATAGAAATTCTGAGAGTAAGTTGAGGAACCAAGAAAGCCTCTATCGAGATCAAGATTGATAGGGGGCTCGGAATCAAGAAAGCTTGTATCGATCGATAGAAAGCTAGAGGAGATTGGTTCGTCCTTGAGGAACCAAGAAAGCTTGTATCCAGATCAAGATCGATAGAGAACTAGAGGAGATTGGTTTGTCCTTGAGGAACCAATAAAACTTGTATCAAGATCAAGATCGATAGAGAACTAGAGAAGAATGGTTCGTTCTTGAGGAACCAAGAAAGCTTCTATCGATATCAAAATAGATAGAGAGCTAAAGAAGATCAGTCCGTCCTTGAAATTGTGTAGTGTAATCTTCAAGATTGTCTTAGTGAATTGTTCATTAATTCTCTCCAGTGGATGTAGATCTTATGAACCAAACCACGCAAGTTCTCGGTGTTCTTGTTTGGATTTCTTCTTTGCGGTTTTTTCTTTCTTTTTCGGTTTTCCCTTGCTGTCTTGCGACTTTCTAGGCAGTAGATTTCATCAGCAATTGGCGTCGTCTGTGGGAATTCTAGTCACGACAATGGGAACTGCCAAATTTGACATAGAAAAATTCACCAGAAAGAATGATTTCGACTTGTGGAGAGTCAAGATAAGAGCTCTATTGGTGCAGCAAGAGGTCACCGAAACACTGCTAGGTCCTACGTCATTATCGGTCGAGATGTCCGAGAAAGAGAAGAATGACATCCTGGACAGAGCTCATAATTTGATAATCTTGAGCTTGTGTGACAAAATTCTGAGAGAAGTGTCGAGTGAGACGACGACTCTGTTGTGAACTATATACACCAGTTGATGTGATATATATATAAATCAAACAGAAGAACGATCGACGAAGCGAAAAAATAGTACGAGAAAATTCACACCAGAAAATAGTAACACAGCGGAACAAACAGATTTACATGGTTCGGCAAATTGCCTACGTCCACGGATATGCAGAGGATCTTACTACTTGAGGAATTTACATCAGTCGATCGTCTCGACTTACAAGAGAAATCTCTCACTTCGTTGTTATCTGTTCCTCTCTCTACACCAAGCTACACCGAAATAATTCTACACCGAGATAAACGAAAGAAGATTAACTTACAAGAGAAATAAACTACTAATAAAACTTAATTTCTCATCTGCCACAAGCCACCAAGAAAAAGTCAAGGGAGAACAATCTTTTTCGTCTTCTTATTCTTCCTTCTTTCTTCCTCCGCAAAGCACGCACATTGTTTGTAGTTCTCTTCCTCTATCCCGAGGAAGCACTTCCATTGTCCCGTGAAAGTCCGAAGAACTCAAATGGACTGCACTGTGACTTAGCGCTAAAGGAGAGCCGCACAAACCTTTTATCGTGAAACAACAGAAACGAAGCAATGCTTCGTTTCGCGACTGTGGAGGCGGGAGGAGCTAGAACAGGTATCACGACTGAGGGAAAACGGGATCGTGACTTTTCGCAATCGGGCGCAGGAGGGATGGCGCTGATTGCAAAACGGGAGGAGGGGTAAGCGGGAGCGGTCAGAGGCAGAATCGGGATCGGGCTCCCGCACAACAAATCTCCCACTTGGAGACTGATACACATGCTACAATGTCTTCTTCCTCAAACTGATATCCTCTACTGCGATGTCGACTTTTTTTCTTCAAACATGAATCATTCACATCTGCAACTCAAAGCTTTTGTCTTCACTCCAAAAGACCCACTAAAGTTGCGCACAACTTCAGTTTCTCAAGAGTAACACCCTCAGTCAACATATCAGCAGGGTCCACCTGGTCTTGCACCTCCAAGCTATTTCCTGAGTTACTTTTGTCTCTGATTACAGCTCCTACTGCATGGGCAATATATTGTCTCTGCTGAAAGTTTTTTTCAGCAAGTCTAGCTTTGTACCTCTTACTGTCATCAAGCTCAGATTTCACATGGTACACTCACTTGTTGTGTAATGTCTTCTTCCCTGGTAGAAGTTATGTCAGCTTCCACTTGCTCGAACTTTCATCTTGCAAGATTTCTTCATAGCTCTGTGGTTCTCCACCATCTGTCTGTGGAATAATAGGAATTAGTGTCTCAGACACACTCTCTTCTTCACTTCCATAATCAACAGAACTATGAACTGTCAATAATAGTGCATCTTGTACTTCTTCAAATACCACATTTGTGCTATTATTCTCCACCTTCTTGAGATCATCTTCTTAGGATTTATGCAGTTCTTAGGATTTATGCAGTTCATCTTTATGTGGTCAGTCTTGCCATAATTCCAACAGATTGCATGCTGACCAAACTTTGATTTTGATCTTTCTTTATTTGAGTTTTTGTCTTGTCATTTTTCTCTGAAATCAATATTCAGTGTCGAACTCGTACCTGAGATCTTGCTAAAATCTTTCCTGCGCACCTCATCAGCCAAAATCAAATCACGAATATCATCATACTTCAATTTAGATTTACCTACAGAGCCGCTAACTGTCATCCTCATGGCTTTCCAACTATTTTGCAACAATGCCAACAATATCATCGCACGTATCTCATCATCAAAATCAATTTCAACTGATGACAATTGATTTGTGATGGTATTGAAATCATTCAGGTGTTGAGCAACAAAAACACTTTCAACCATCTTTAAATTGAATAACTTTTTCATCAAATACATTTTGTTATTCGCTGATGATTTTTCATACATACCTGACAATGTTGCCATGAGATCTGCAGTCGTCATTTCCTTGACGACGTGTGGGCAACAGCCCTCGATAGGGCCGTCAATCAAATAACCCCCAGAACTTGTCGATCCAAAAAATTTCATTCAGTCTCATCCATCCTTTCAGGTTTTTTCTTCAATAATGGAAGATGAAGTTTATTCCCATAGAGGTAGTCCTCTATTTGCATCCTCCAATAACCAAAATTTGTGTCATCAAATTTTTTGGTCCCTGAAACCTTCACTTCATTTGCAGTCATCATTCTCCCTCAGATCCGAACAAAGCTCTGATACCAGTTGTCGTAAACTATATACACCAATTGATGTGGTATATATAAATCAAACAAAAGAACGATCGACGAAGCGAAAAATAGTACAAGAAAATTCACACCATAAAGCAATAACACAGCGGAATACATAGATTTACGTGGTTGGGCAAATTGTCTACGTCAACGGAGTTGTAGAGGATTTTACTAGAGGATTTTACTACTTGAGGAAGGAATTTACATCAGTCGATCGTCTCGACTTACAAGAGGAATATCTCACTTCGTTGTTCTCTCTTCTTCTTTATCTGTTCTTCTCTCTCTACACTGAAATACAACGATGAAACTCTACACCGAGATACACCGAAGAAGATAAACTTACAGGAGAAATAAAACTCAATTTCTCTTCTATCACAAGCCACCAAAAAGAAGACAAGGGAGAACAAGCTTCATCTTCTTCCTTCTTTCTTCCTTTGCAAAGCATGTACACTGCTTGCACTTCTCTTCCTCTATCCTGAGTAAGCCCTTCCACTATCCCGTGGAAGTTCGAAGAAGAATTCAAATGGGTTGCACTATGACTTAGCGCTAAAGGAGAGCTGCGCGAACCTTTTATCGCGAAACAACAGAAACGAAGTATCGCTTTGTTCGCGACTATGGAGGCGGAAGGAGTGGGAATAGGTATCGCGACAGAGGGAAAACGGGATAGTGAGTTTTCGCGATCGGACGCGGGAGCGATGGCGCCGATTCGCGAAACGTGAGGAGGGGTAAGTGGGAGTGGTCGGAGGCGGGATCGGGATCGGGCTCCAGCACAACAGGATCAAGCGCTTTGTGTCAAAATCGAATTGTTTTACATGACGAAATCTCTGACCAATAGACTCTTCTTAAAGCAACGCCTGTATTCTTTCAAAATTCACGAAGACAAATCAATTTCAAAGCAAATTGAAGAGTTCAACAAAATCATAGACGAACTTAAAAATATCGACGTCAAGATGGATGATGAGGACAAGACACTGCTGTTACTAAACTCTATTCCTGAGAGTTACGCCCACTTCAAAGATGCAATGCTCTGTGGAAGGGAGCAAACAATTTCACTAGAAGAGATTCAATCGCTGATTAGAACCAAAAAACTTCAAAGGAAACATGACATGAAAGAGCAAATCAGTCGAGGTGGTCTTACTGTTAGAGAAAGGTCAGACAATAAGGATTCAAGAAACAGTCAGAACAGGTCAAGATTAAGAAAAGAAAGAAAATCAGTTTGTTAGAGAAAGACTTGTTTTCTTGTTCTGTGTTCTTTAAGCTAGCACTGGTTCTTTGTGTTGCTAGTGCTTAGTTTCTATTGAAGGGTAATTGGAAGTTCCATCAACATCTATAAAGTTACTCTAAATCATCATCGCAGGGCATTCTTCATACTTCTCAAAAATTCAGAGACCGATTATATCGGAAAACAATCTAATTCAAGCACTCGCAGATAGCAAGCAAGACAATTTCATAAGACTATACCCTGACATAGCAAAATAAAACATAGTAAAATAACAAAAAGAACAATTCCCTTCCAAAAAATATTCCCCCGAAAAAAAAAAAAAAAAACCGATAAGCTGCAAGATTTTTAGGTGGCAGCCAATTTTTGGTAAAAAAGATAAATCTAAATAAAATTTGATTATAGGAACCATTCAAAGGCTTAAGACTAGACAGAGAAGAACCAATCGAGGGCAGTGATGACGACACCGCCCCACAGGGGAATAACGCTGCCGCTAAGTATTCTGATTGCGATGGCACTTCCCACAACCTCCTGTATGTCTGAGCTGATAAGCGCCACCTCGGCCATGATCCACAGCACAATCCCCGCCCACCGGGGATACTCTTCACGGCAGAGCTCGGCGAGGTGTCGCCCGGTCGCCACGCCGAGCCTCGCGGAGAGTAGTTGTATGAGAAGCCCCATCACCGTCGCCCAGAAAAGAAGCCAGAGGAGACTATAGCCGGCGATGGCTCCGGCTTGGAGGTCGCCCTCGAGGCTTCCGGGATCGAGGAATGCAATGGACATGAGAAATCCTGGGCCGGTAAAGCGCCATAGCTTCCGCCACGAGAACGGCGGCGAAGCTCCATCGTCCTCTTCTACCTTGGCCGACTCTTCATCGGAGTTGTGGGCTGAGAGAAGCGGCTCCTCCTGGGGCCTCATCGCTACAACAGTGAGAGCAGTTTATGGCTGAGAACAGGAGTGTACTAAGAATTATCAAGTGAAGAGCGTAAAATAATATTATATATTGTTATAATTATGTGCTACAATAATAAATAATAACATTATATATGAAGTTCTGCTTAATATTTGTTAGCCCTTGAGCCCGATTTCGCCAACTCTCGCTCGCACCTCCTCATGTTTCGCGTATCGGCGCCAATTCCCGCCTCACGCTTGATCGTGACAGGTCGCGAATCGTCGCGACATCTCCCGATGCAAACCGTTCCCGCCTCCATTTCGCAAAATGCCGCCTCCTTTCATACTCTCCTCCTATTCGCGATGAAAGGCTTTGGATGACTCTCCTTCGGGTTCTAGGTCACGGTTGTTATTCTTCTTCAGTTTCTTCGAGATAGAAGGAAAGAAAGTGCAAGTAGTAGTTCATTGCGGTGAATGAAGAAGAAAGAAGAAGAAGAAGATCGTTTTTCTTTGGCTTCTTCTTGGTGGCTTGTGGCAGAGGAGAAAATGGGGTTATTTCTCTTGTAAGTTTATCTTCTTTGGTGTATCTCGGTGTAGAGTTTCTTCGGCGTATCTCAGTGTAAAGAGAGAAGAAAAGATAGAGAAGAAGATAGCGCAGTGAAGTGAGAGATTCCTCTTGTAAGTGAGGTGATCGATTGATGTAAATTCCTCAAGTAGTACAATCCTCTGCAACTCCGTGGACGTACGTAATTTGTCAGACCACTTAAATCTATGTGTTATTTTCTGGTGTGATTTTTCTTGTTTTATTTTTTCGATTCGTCGATTGTTCTCTTGTTTGATTTATATATATACAACATCAACTAGTATATCTATAGATCTCGTCGCAACAACTGATATCAGAGATTTTTTCGGATCTGAGGAAGAATGATGGTTGCAGATGAAGTGAAGGTTTCAGAGATCAAGAAATTTGATGGCATAGATCTTAGTTATTGGATGATGCAGATAGAAGACTACATCTATGGGAAAGAAACTTCATCCTCCTTTAATGAAGAAAAGACCTGAAATGATGGATCAGGCTGAATAGAATTTGTTGGATAGACAAGTTCTGGGGGTTATTAGATTGACCTTATTGAGATCCGTTGCACACAACGTTGTCAAGGAAAGGACGAGTGTAGATCTCATGGCAGCCCTGTCAGGTATATATGAAAAATCATTGGCGAATAACAACGTGTACTTGATGAAGAAGTTATACAATTTGAAGATGATGGAAGGTGTTTTTATTGCTCAACATCTGAATGATTTCAATACTATCACACATCAATTATCGTATGTTGAAATTAATTTTGATGATGAGATACGTGCGCTGATATTGTTGGCATCGTTTTCAAATAGTTGAGAAGTCATGAGGATGACATTTAGCAGCTCTGCAGTGAAATTTAAACTAAAATGTGATTATATTCGTGATTTAATTTTGGCTGAGTAGATTCGCAAAAAAGATTCTGGAGAAATCTCAGGTACGAGTTTGGCACTGAATGTTGATTTCAAAGGGAGATGACATGACAAGAACTCAAATAAAATGATATCAAAATCAAAGTATGGTCAACAGACAACGTGTTGGAATTGTGGCAAGGCTGGTCACATAAAGAGGAACTGCATGAAACCTAATAAGAATCCTAATAAGATGGAGAATGACAGCGCAAATATGATATATAAAGAAGTACATGATGCACTATTGCTGGCAGTTCATAGTTCTGTTGATGATGAAAGTGAAGAGAAGAATGGGTCTGGGGCATCCATTTCTATTGTTCCACAGACAGATGGTGGAGAACCACAGAGCTATGAAGAAATCTTGCAAGATGAAAGTTCGAGCAAGTGGGAGCTGACAAAACTTCCATCAGGGAAGAGTGCATTACACAACAAGTTGATGTACTAGGTGAAGACTGAGCTTGATGACAGTAAGAGGTACAAGGTTAGACTT
Organism: Phalaenopsis equestris; assembly: GCF_001263595.1. Classification (NCBI taxonomy): domain Eukaryota; kingdom Viridiplantae; phylum Streptophyta; class Magnoliopsida; order Asparagales; family Orchidaceae; genus Phalaenopsis; species Phalaenopsis equestris. The sequence goes on along the minus strand of NW_018164700.1, from coordinate 302,358 downwards.
GTTGAAAGAGACATTTGGTAGAGGCAGGATATTGCCCATGCAGTGAGAGTTGTAAATAGAGACAAAAGTAATTCAGGAAATAGCTTGGAGGTGCTAAGCTATGTTGAACCTTTTGATATGATGACTGAGGGTGCTCGAACTTTCATTTGTTCTTGAAAGTTATACAATTTGAAGACTTGTTGAAAGTACACAATCTTTCTTTAGTTGATCTCATTTGTTCTTGAATTTCAATCTCGTAAGCTCGTCTTGTCAATTCATTAAACTTATTGGAAATATTTTGTCACCCTTCTTTGTTAAAGTAGGTTGTCGGTCTATTTTCAAGTTCAATCTCCTTAATACAGATATTGCAGAAAATGTTGGTAACTTCTTTGTCCCACATTGCTGATGTAACTTCCTCCAATTTTGACCCAGTATTTTCCTTCCATACCTCATAATGATCATAGAATATCACTGCAGGAAGTCCAAAACACCTCCAAATAATAGTATCAACGCAAAGAAGCACAGGTAGTACACAATACAAGTACCAAATATTAGATCTATAACCAAAAATAACATCAGATCTATAACCAAAAATATCGGATCCATCAACAATAGTCTGCTTGATAACAAAAAAATTTCTAAACCATCCCGCTACTTCGGCGAGAAAGATGAAACAGCGGACAAAGAAATAACATTAGATCCTTTCGCAAAGAAGTGCATAATGACGTAATATAAAAATCAAGAAGATGAAACCGTGAACATGAGAAATGGGACATAAATTCTTCAGGGACTCAATTAACATTCTTAGGAAGATGAAACCGTAGGCATCCAAAGAAACGAAACAGAAATAGCATTCTCACAAACATACCTTCAGGGACTCGATTAGGGTTCTACGAAGGACCTATGAAGGAGATGGGAGAATCCCGCAGTGCGCGAGAGCTGCTTGCAAAATTAGGGCAGAGGAGCGACGAGGGGTATCGAGAGTCTTTCCATACAATGAAACGTGGATAGCCGGTAGGACACCGCAATCCGCATGTAATAGTAAAATGGAAACTCCATTTTATAAAACGTATCTGGCACGTGTTTTCCAAATGCGAGGTAGCAATTTCAAAACGCCACCGCAGCAAAAACGCCCTCCCAAACGCACCCTAAGTGATTTTGGGCTCATTAGAATCCTATAGTTGTACCTCAAATTTAAATATTACTCAACCTTCCAATTAACACATCAAAATTTTTAATTATTTGAACTTATTTGGAATTGAATTGAATCACATTTAGCTTCATTTAGTTTGTACGGTTGAAATGACAAGTCTAATCATAAATCTGCTAAAATCTAACTTAGGTTACTTTTGAGAGGACCTTTTCTCTCCGAAATATGGCAAAAGCCGAGAAAGTAGGATCCTCTCGTTTGGATGCGAGAAGCATCGGTAAAATTTAGAAGCGAGAACCGCCCATTGTTCCGTGCACTGTTTGGCTTTAAAGTGGTTGCCACTGAAAAAAATCGTGTTCTTACCGACCTTTTAAGAAAGACACCAGATGATTTTTTTTTTTTCAAGCAGGACTATTCGGTGCAGTAGACGGGCAATTTTTATGACACCTTAGATAATTTTAAATTATAATATGTAAGAAGATATGATTTACAAATTATAATGTTGATCTACCTACCTGAGCTATTATAATGTTGATCTACAAATCATCATTTAGGAAGATGTTATGGTATGACTCATATACCATATAGGGACAGACGTCGGAGCGAAGCGGAAGAATCTCTCCAAATCAGAAAGTTACGTTATGTGAGTTGGGGGTGCTGGGTCAACGCTCCACTATACGGTACAAAGGTAATTTAGGAATTAAATTTTATACTGTAGGGTTTACTCTAAAATTATACATAGACCTATTTGTAATCGTAGGTTTTTGAGAGAGCTGAATCTTGTATTATGTATTCTTTTCTGAATATTGAAAAAGAAGTCGCCGCTCTACTCCCGATGACGTAGGCATCTTTGCCGAACCTCGTTAAATCTCTTTGTGTTCTTCTGGATTTGTGTCGATTTCTATTTTTCTTTGCCCTAATTTCTCAACAGAAGATATGATTTACATATTTTGGCGTGCTATATTTTATTTAGCTGTTTAATTTTTACTAGTGAAAAGGGACAAAAAGAAATCTAATTTATAATTTACTTCAAGTGGAAAGTGATACGACCATTAAGACCTGTGGCCTGTAGAGCTAACCTCAGTACAATATATTCAATGCATTTCAAATATAATCAATACAGAAAACACAAATCATTGAAATATATTCAATGCAGAAGTTATCATCTTACAATAATTTCAAATTTATTCAGTACAGGAGATACAAATGCTTCTTAGAATCAACTCTTCAAGACCTGTGGTCGAGAGCTTAAAATTTTTGGACTATGATGAGAGAATAGTAATTTTGGCTGACCACTGCTCTGGGTGAGCTTAGCATGACTTGGTCTGTAGAGCAATGCTTATAAAATGTACATTAGATTGGACATCCCGTCCCGAAACCTCATCCAATAATTACTGCATCAGAATCATGGTCAGTTAGCTGCTTCCCTTCAACTATTTGTTTTTTGCTTCCATTTTCCTGTTTGTTGTCCTCAGAATTTTCTGCTCTGCCTTTCTCCTCTTTCATTTCCATTCTTTTATTGTGGAGAAGTTGGATAAGACCACCTAAAGCGATATCAACATCATCACTTCTCAAAAACTCCTCTGAAACTTCTGCTGGAGTTACTTCCACTTCCTTCAACAACTCTTCAATCTCCTCAAACAGAGGGTGCTCATCAATGGCATGGTAATTAGAAGCCAGCATTCTGAAGCTATCTTGACCACAATAACCCATATGGATGTGCATATCCATTCTACCTGGTCGCAGCAATGCTGGGTTAAGCCGATCCTTATAGTTTGTCATCAACACGATGATTCTCTCCTCACCACTGGCCGACCATAAGCCATCAAGGAAGTTTAACAGCCCCGAAAGTGTTACGAGTGTCATATCATCATCTCTGTCCGACGTCTCGCTCTCATCCTCATCATATCTGTTTTTCAGACTAATGGAGCAGTCAATGTCCTCAATCACAAGCACTGATTTGTTTGTCATGGCTACTAGCAGCTTTTTCAGATGAACATTCGAGTTAACCTCCTTAAGATCCAGGTCGTAGATGTCAAACCTGAGATAGTTAGCAATGGCGGCCACCAAGCTTGATTTGCCAGTTCCTGGAGGACCAAAGAGCAGATATCCTCGCTTCCAGGCCTTCCCAATCTTCTTACAGTATTCCTTTCTCTTGACAAATCTCGCCAAGTCCTCAATGATCCTTTGTTTGAGCTCTACTTCCATTGCTAGCGTCTCCAACGTTGCAGGGTGCTTTAAGTCTATGGAACTCCATCTGTCATACTGGTTCATATAAAGCTTCAACCGTCTGTCGGCGGTCTTAATGTCATTGGATCTCTCCAGGATGTGGGGGAAATAGGTGGCCAATGTCATGTCCTTGTACTTGCTGTGGAAGCTGAGCTCATACCATTTGACTCTGACGGTTATCTCTATACCGCCGCGGGAGGTGGACTGATTATCTTCGATGACGAGCTTCCACCTGTATTTCACTCCTTGGAATTCATCTACGAGCTCTTCACCATCATCGAGGCTGATGACGATGTTGTTGTTGTCCTCGCTCTTACTAGCCCGCAGCCGCTTCATAGTCAGGGAGATCTTCGTCCTCAGATAGGTGCTGGCGGCGTCATAGAGCTGATTGGAATGGAGTCCTTCGGTTTGTTGGATGATGATGGTGTCCGTGGTGGAGAATCGGCTCAAGAGTTTTTGTATGCTGGAGGTAGCTAAGCTGTGGAACTCATTGGGAAGGCATTGATTGATGATGGTTCGAGCGAGCATCGCCGAGGCAGTGATGGAGGCAACTGTTGTGAAATACTCCTTGGTGAATTCTACAGCTCTGCTCGGTGAAGCCATGGAGTAATTCTGGCTTTAGATCTCTATGATGTGGATGGAAATGGATATGGGAGGAGACCTCGGCCTTCTGCTAGTTTTTCTTTCCGTGTAGAAAGCTCTTGTCCCTGGTTACTCAATGGATCACATCTGTGTGTTTTATAGAAGACAATTCAAGCTGGAGACCACTTACAGCCATATTATTTGTCTCTTTCAATCTTTGTAATCTTAGGAAGCAAGAAGGAATTATATTATTAAATAAACATATAATTATATAATTAAATATATCTTTTTATTTAAAGCACAAAACTGTTACTTATGTAAAAATGAAAGTGAGATATGTAAATATATAAAAATTGTGTACCGTATATGTAAATTTCCCTAAATAATAATAAAGTATAGGTTTCCTTTCTCTCCAAGTCTTATGAGAGGTGTGCTCTCCAAGTTTTCATTCGAGACAAGAACTGCTACTATGGAAAAGAGTTGCAACGAAGGTCGCAATCTGCTCTGCTGCCTAGGCTTCATAAACGTGTAAGTTCTCACCACATCACAGCCCTTCTTTTTGTTTTGGATGTTCAGGATTACGCCATTCAGTCGTATAAATTTATTTCTTAATGAATATAATACTCTTCGTTCGTTTGTTTGTTTCTGAACAGTTCAAGTTAGGCAAAAGCATTTCGTACGTTATATTTGAGCGAGATGTCACAGATAAATAATCCCACGTGGGCTAGATGTAAGGCCGAAAATCAGTATTCAAGTCCTGGGCTACCCACTTCTCTTAAGGGTTATTTTGGGAGGTGAAAAGTGGTGTCAGAGCAGATTACTGTCTGTCAGGTGTGTAGACTCTCCATGGTCCAGTGGCACCCTCGATGGAGGAGAATATCACAGACAAATAGTCCCACATCGGCTAGGTGTAAAACCGAAAAGTAGTATTTAAGTTCTGGGCGGGAGGTGACAGAGGGCTAGAATAATTTATTTATGCCACACAATTCTTATGTTTGCATACCAAATAGTTGTAGTTCGATATTTATATTTATAATATTTTGGTGCTGTAAATCTATACATGAAGATCTATATTATATCCTTAAAAAATTAGTAATTGTGATATTTTTTATTTGATGTTAAGGAGTTAAATGGTATGTATGTAAATCATAAAGTTTATGGGTTAGACATGTCAATATCTAAGAATTGTGTGGTATGCATGATTGGCCCTTTTTTTTGGTCAATATTTCAAGTGATAAATAGTACATTAAAGCATGCTTACTTGATCAAACCTATGTGTTTGATTTGGCTTGTTCGGATTATTTCGCCTAGACTGTGTTTGTCATTTTATGCCGTTTTATTCAATATACAGACAATAGTACATAAAAATAAAGTATCTGGCAATTAGTATTGAACAAACTTTGGGAAATGTGGATGTGTTAATGGGAGGGGACGCGCTTCCGCTGCCATTTGTTTTGAGGGGAAATTTCCTTAGCTTGATTAAAAATTAGAAAAAAAATTACATTGATGCCACACAACTTTTGTTTATTTGCACATCAAACATCTATAGTTTGATATTTACACTTACGATATTTTGGTGTCATAAACATAAATGAATAGGTAATATTTTTTATGTGATTTTCACACTTTGAGTGTTATGTATATAAATATGAAAGTTTAGGTATTAGATATGAAATACATAATAATTGTGTGATATATACGTAAATGTCCATAAAAATTAGATAATGAAAAATGAATTAGGGTGGCAAAATTTTCTTGAGAAGTACTTGAGATTATAGATGTTTTAGCTAGTACAAAGTGTTCCTAAATTTGGATCACTAAGCTAGAAATATTAGTTTTGATATCATGCGGTTTGAAACGGAGTAATTTTAGTTGATATTATTTGGGACTTTGTTTGGAGTTTATATGTAACAAGATTATTCTTGATATGTCATCAACAAATCCATCAACCGACATAAAGCTCGAGGAATCACACAAATCTCGAGATGATCTTTCGAACAAGAAATATTAAAATTTCGATTAAAAGTCATCTAGAATTTTGATTTGAAGAAATTTATAGTCAAATTGATCAGCTCAACGAGACGGGCCCGACGATACCAAAATTAATCCAATCTAAATCAAATCAAGCTTTGATCAAGCCATTAAATTATTTTTGGATGCTTTCAGGGTATATTAGGAAGGTCAAATAGATCCTGAACCTAGTAAGCTTATTGTCAAATAGAGCGTCTCGAGAAGACAAATCTAATGAGCCCAATATAGCTTAATTTTGACATCATTAAGACACTCAGATGTTTATCGAACTTCGTTTGATCAAAGGGGTTTCTCTGGGTCATTCGATCAAGAATGGTAAGGATTCATTTCTTATTTACAATTTAGACTTTATAAATAGAGTCTCGCCCTCCTCATGAGAGTGGACCTGTAGTTTGAAGCTTGGAGGAGTTGAAGTTCTGCATAAATTTTCCTACGACGCCTCCTGTTCCTACAACTAGCGACCACCACCAGCCATCGATGATCACCAGTTGTCGGCCACTATCTACTCCTTACAAAAAAAAAAAAAAAAACATTCGATGAAACAACTTACGAAGCAAAGCATCTCCCCGGACGTCATGCTGACCCTGAAGACGGTGCATTGAATCCCTAAATATTGCTTCTCTTTGCAACCGCTACCTATCGTGGGGCCACAAATCCCTCCGCACACCAACATTGTAACTTGAGAGATTGTAACCATTGCTCGCATGTGAAACAAGTGCCTAAATCGTTAATCACCAACTCATTGTTGAATATTCCAATTGGGCAAGTCTCTGTGATTACGAGTTTTTCACGTAAAATCTTTTAGTGTTTTCTATCTGTCATTTATACTATCTGTGTGTGGTGGGTTCTCGTGATACAACAAACCCCTTGATCGTAGTTTAAATGGATCAAAACCAAATACTGTGAAGCATATTTATAAACTTCACAATATTATTTGTGGTACCAAGCAACTTTACCAAGCAACTTTCAAACGTCACATGTTTAAAATCATAACAAGCATTTCAATAGCATAAATTTAATTAGCTAATTGTAAATTCATCAAGGCACTAAGGTGTTTATAGTATCAAATGATCACGAGAGTCAATTAAGTTCATTTGATCTAATTTATTAATTACCAATTAAAATGATAAAAATGGCCCATTTCAAAATCTTTCAACATGCTTTGATTTCAAACGTTCAAAGGGATTCCAAGAGAATATTTTAGAGAGAATTCTTAGACTTAAAATTTTGAACTATTCATCAATACTCAGTGCTAATGTAAACCTTCACCAATACCTATCATTGGCCAACATCAACACACGACATTAACCAGCACCATAGCTCACAATTGACTAACAGCGATGCCTGTCATAGCATTGTGTGAAGTTGGTTGACTACTGATGTCCTATTCCTACCTTTATGACTATCGATCTCTCCTCTTAAAAAGAGAGTGATCAAGTAGAATATTGCCCAATACCTTTCGTTTGATTTCCTTAGGCTAGCTTCATTTAATGCCCGCCAATATTTGCCTTTAATCAATTTTTGATATTTGACACTCATTTTCCTTATCACTAGTTTCATTTTATTCAAAATTAACCATCTTTTAATGTCTACGAAAAATGATTCCTAATATCCTCAAATACTTCAATGGCTGACTAATAGTATGTCAATCAAGAAAACATTCCAATCAAGAGAAATGTATTTGTAAAATGTAGGAGCATTAGATATAAATCCTTCAACTTTAGAGAAGGCAAGGCCGCCGGTGGCTCGAATCGCCGACTGCAAGTGAAGGGCGAACCACAACCACAGAGGCAAGGTGCGGCGTGCCCCAAGTCTCACGTGAAGGAGGAGGGGGCTTCTCTGCTGCGGAGTTTCGACGGGGTGTAGGCGGCATAAGAAGAGCTCGCCGGCGGGAGAGATGGAGCGTCGGCATAAGAGGAGGGAGGACATGCTGGATGTTTCGCGAAGAAGAAAGGAGGCTGACGTCGAGCTGCAACGTTGTCCGGTGTTGAGGGAGGGTCGACGACGAGGCCGAAGACGAGGTTCGCACGGTGTCTGCTAGGGCATCGCGAAAATGGGGGCTTGTGGGACTCGGGCTTTTTTTTTTTTGGGCTGGGAGGAGGGCGTGTGAGGTGTTTTACTCCTCAAGTATGTGAATGAGCTTTTATGTTTCAATTTAGACGGGAAGTATTTTCACGAGATTGGGATACTGCATCGGTTGTAAGTTATTAACTTCAAATTCTCCTTCTATTTAGGATGAGACGAGCTAAGAATCAGTGTAGATAATCATATTTTATACTTCACAGTCGACGAAGAGTTTTAATCTGGCGACAAGTGCTTCATACTCGATAATATTATTAGTTGCTAGAAATTTTAAGTGAAGCCCGTACTCCAAGGTGTCTTGCTTTGAGGAGAACTTTAAGGAGATGAGTAGTATTCCAGTCTAGCTCTAGAGTTCTGAATGCTCCGTCCATGTATAGTTTCTATTGAGATGACGGTAGAGGAGAAAAAGTTGGCTCATCAGAAACAGACACTGTACATTCTATCACAAAATAAACCAACACTAGTGATTTGATGTTTTGTTGTGGTAGATAACAAATGTCTAATTCTCTCAAATCTACTGACCATTTAACTAATAGTCTTGATGTTTCTGGTTTTTCCAGGATAGCCTTCAAAGGGAGTTATGTGCAGATGTCGATTGTGTGAGCCTGAAAGTACGGACGAAGTCTCCTTGCTCGAAATACTAAGGCAAGTGCACTCTTTGCAGTCAACAGACAACGATTTTGTTGGAGAGAATCTTGCTGACACTATATATTGGCATTTTGACAGAGTTGTCGACCTTGGCTAGGGCAGAGCTTTATTACTTAAGGTGAAAAAACCAGATAAATATAGAACATCTCTCCCTAGATAGGCTCTAAGAGGAGGGACAACAAAGCCAAATCTGCCTTAAGTTGCTCGAAAGCAGTTTGATAGTCATTCGTCCACTGAAAACTAGCATTCTTAGCACCTCTCAATATCTTGAAGAATTGTAGAGAACTATCCCCAGAAGCGAGATGGGGCGGCTATATGTCTGTTCAGGCGTTGCACCTCCTTGATGTTTATTGGAGGCACTATGACTTTCACTGCCTTGATTTTTTTCTAGGCTTCTTCAATTTCACGGGGAGGAACCATGAATCCCAAGAACTTCCATGATGCTGACTTTGAAGGTGCATTTAATCGCATTGAGAAGCATGTCATACTAACGAAGAATTCGGAAACACTCTTCCAAATGAAAGATGTGTTGGGATGCTTCCAGACTTTTTATCAACATATAATCAACGTACAACTTCATTGTATGCTTGAGAAGATCATTGAAGACCTTATTCATGAGAAGTTGATAGGTTTCACCTGCGTTCTTCAACCCGAATGACATAACTTTGGAGCAATATAACCCTTATTTGTTTGAAAGTAGGTGGCTTTATCGTTTTTAAGATTAATCTTTATCTAGTTGTACTCTGAGTATTCATCCATGAAACCGAGCATCTGATATCTGGATGTGACATCAATGAGTTGATCTATGCGTGGGATGGAGAAACTGCCTTTCAGATAAGACTTGTTGAGGTTGGTGTAGTCGACACACATTCTTCATGCACCGCTGACATTTTTTGCCATGATGACATTGGTCAGCCATGCAGGGTAGTGTACTTCTCGTAGAAGCATTGCCTTCGGAAACTTGTTGACTTATGCTCGATGATTTGTAAGCGCTCTAGGGTGAAGTTGCGCTTCTTCTGGATAATCGAATTAAAGATCGGATCTATCTTTAAAGAGTGCATGATTATTTTTTGGCTGACTCCAGGCATGTCAGCTGGAGTTCGTGCAAAAATGTCTTGATTTCCTCAGAGGAGATCTATATATTCCAACCTCTGCTCATTGGAGAGTAGGGAACCAAGTTGCACCTTTTATGATGGGTGTTCATTAGGGAGCAGGACATGGATCAAGTCTTCCACGGGAGAAGCCTGTTGAGATACACCTTCATCGCAAAGATCAAAGTTCTCGATGCTACGTGTCACTGATGGGCGTGGCTGGGATTGCTTGAGGTAATATGATTGGGTTATCTGTTGATCCCCTCGTACGACACTGATCCGTACTTGGGTTGGGAACTTGAGCTTCAGGTGTGACACAAAAGTGACGATGCTAAAGATGGATTGCAGGGGTCTCCCGAAGATGACATTGTATGTTTATTCCGACTTGACGATGATGAACTAGATTCAATGAGTTGTTTGTCGTAGAAAATCTCTCATGACAACAGGGAGATTTATTGTTCCCTCAACCCTTACCGGTCGATTATTAAAATCGAATAATGACCCTGATGCAGGTTGAAGTTTTTTTCCCTGTCAATGCCAAACTGAGGAAAATAGAGTAGAATATAACTGTTAATTTTTGTTAAATCCTGATAAAATGCTTGCCAATTATGCAAGATTTAAGATTTGTGAGATGAAGATATCTTTAGATCAGTTAAATTTTCGTTTATTTGTTAAACTCAACTAATCCTGTTTCAAATATTAACAGGTATGGAACGAGATTTATCCAAATAATAAGTTTTAAAGTCCCCAATGTAGATTTATCTTATGTTTCCACAATTTTTTTTTGTAAGCCAGTAATTGGCATGTTGAATACTTGCTCATCGGGCTTTTAGCCAACTGTTTCTCTCTTGCACTTGGGAAAGCATGTGATTTTCTGTTTCTTTCTTGAACGCCCGAACAAGAAAACTTGAACATTTGTTTGTCATCATTGTTATTTCTATAGGTTTAGAGTGGATTTCTTAATAACTTGACAAGCATTATCCTTTTAATACCAACTTAGAGAATTTGGTTTTGAATAACAAATAATCGAAGTGAAGAAATTTCTTCCCTTATTGGATCCAAAACAGCTTCTATGATGTTATATTTCAATTCGAGCTTAAGGTGGAAATGCATGCAACATCAAGGCCTCATAATCTGCTTTTAGTGCTGGTGGTAGAGTATTAGATGATTACAGAAGTAGCTTATCCACTAAAACCGTTAATGCATTGATTTGTGCCTCTAGTTGGCTTCGATTTGCTCAAAAAAATGCAAACACTTATGATAACCTTGATTTTTTATCTCAAGTTTGTCGCGGTAATGACAATTGTCTAGTGTCTTGCTTATTTATAGTTGACCTTTAACATTCTCTTTGCTTGTAGCTGTAAGCAAGTTATTTTTTTGTCTTATGGAAGATATCTAATTCTTTGCTCAAGTGCTATATCTTTTGCACTAGCTTTGAGAGCCTTAACAACTGGAATAATATTCAATTCTATTTGACATTTTTTCTAAAGCCTTGCAACATAAATCATCAATAGAGATACAATTAAATTAGGGCTGCTCGGATACTTTTTCTTTAACAATTTTGAGGCTTGCAGTTATTTTTTTTCATGGCAGCTAGGCTTATTATTGCCATGGCTGCTGCAATACTGCATGGGGCAATTAACTTTTTTTTTTATTCTGAAGTTGGAGCCTGAATTGGGCAAGTAATTTTAGAACATAAAGAATGTTTTGTAGGCACTGGGCAGAACTTGCTATTTGTCTATGATGTTTTTGTAGGCACTGGGCAGCACTTGCCATATGTAGGAACTTATTTTGAGGTATGATTCTTGCTAAATGCATAAGATTCTTGTTTTTGTAGGAACTGATTCTATGAAGAATGGAAGATTGGTATATATGAGCAATGCTCTTGTATCTAAACTATCAACGCAATGCTCTTGTATCTCCTAGTTTAATATGCAATGCTCTTGTATCTAAACTATCAACACAATGCTCTTGTATCTCCTAGTTTAATATGCAATGATCATTTATAAATTACCTGAAAAGTGGCATTTGGAGAGTACGATTAATATGCAATGCTCTTTTATTAATATGCAATGCTCTTGAAGCAACCATCTAGTTTCCTGCCTTCATATTTCTATTTTTGAGAGTACGATTGCTTACCTGAAAAGTGCCATTTGGAGGAAAATATTTTGGAAGCATTTGGAGGAATATCAACACAATGCTCTTGTATTTCCTGCTTTCAAATCTTTTTTGGAAGCATTTGGAGGAATATTAATGTCTGAATGGAAGTAATTCAGGATTCTTTTTAGTCTTAAGGTTTATTGTTTCATAATAACAAGTTTGTTTGAGATAAACATTGGGTTGATAGTTTAGCTGGAATTAATATTTCAGTTCAATTATTGTTTTTTGGAAGAAACAATGCTCTTTTATAAATGCATAAGAATTCAGTGGTACATAAAGAATTTTGTGGTATATATGTAAGTTATAAAATGTTTGATTTCTGAGTCGGTTGTTGGGGAAAAGTAGCTGGCTGAAGATCCTCCTGGATCACTAGTGTATATAATAATAAAGCTGAAGCAGTTAATGAAGGTTTAGGCATGTTTATTCTATTGCAAATCTTTTACATTTACTGGGTTTCTGGTTGACACTTCTCTGGTATATACTCTCTTTTATTAACATACCATGAAATGTTAAATCCTAGACCCCAAAGACCTGGATAGCTATTTGGGTGTCATGCATGCTGCCTCATAAGGACATCAAACTTTAAAAACCTGATTTATATACATGATGCTTAAGCTTTTATGCACCCTAGGATTTGGGTAATAAAGCTGATGTTTTTAGATTAAATGTTTAAATACATATGTTCCTTATTTTACCTTCAGGTGTTGGCGTGTTGCAAGTTATCACTGAAGAATCAACAACTGATGCTGAGCTAATTACGACTGTTAAGCAATTGTATGAAACAAGAATGAATGTTATTTCTGTTGAATTCAATTGACTCGTACTTCTCATAACATACTTGTATATGTATTAGAAAATTACATTTGCCTGAAACTGAAGTTGATTTGTTCATTTTTTTACAGATAGAGCTTTTGGGCAAGCATGGATTCATGGTTGAGCTCTATGAATTAATCCAGAGGATGTCATTTGAGCCTTCCATCCCAATGTGGAGTAGAATTTATTATAGCTGTAATAATTACTAAACATGATGTGTATAGGAGATTGAGAGAAGTGAATGCATGCTGAATTTACAATTTGAAATTTGATTTCAAATTCACAAAGCTCTGAGAATTGAATTGAATTTACAATTTGAATTTTGAACATTATCTTTTTATGTAAGATATTATTTGTTTGACTAATGATGAATAGATGTTTTTGTTGAAGTTTTTTATTTATTGTTTTTGGTAATTTGAGAATTAATTAATAATTCTTATATATTTTATTTAGAGTTATTTCAATTTATAAAAGTTAAAATTGTGGCATTTTTTATGTGGTATGAGAATTAATATTTAAATTTGTGTCTATTTAAATTCAAAAAATATAAAAAATTTAAAAATTTTCGAACGTTTCGAACAATTCGAACATTTCGAACATTTCAAACATATTCGAACGATTCAAACAAATTCGAACAAATCGAACCGAATACGAACAGATCTTTCACGAACAATTTCGAACACGAGCCTATTTCAAACTAACCGAACACAAACACGAGCACTGTTCGTTCGTGTTCGGTTCTTTTACACCCCTAGACATAGCTCCCATTGTCCATCAAGATCTCCTTTATATTGTAGCAAGGTTCGCCAATTCTTGTGCTGATGACGAGAGGGCCTTGGTGGGGGATTTGAACCCCTTTCTAATCAAAATCATCAAAAGTGATAGACTCAAGATGTAATTTTTTCAGCGTTGGTTCACTAGGTGCAGTGAAAAGGACTTGATTGGTCAGCAATGAGCCTCCAACAATTGTTTGAATTTTGCCCATGATTAGGTGACCCCCATGTTGTTTGAATTTTGTCTAGTGGGAGCATTATCGTATCGGTTGGTTAGTTTTGCACAATTCGACCAAGAAATCTCTATCGAATCAACCTTTCAATCATTTTCTTGAGCTGTTAAATGCCTCAGTGTCGTGGTCATGATTTCAATGAAAATGATAATATTGTTCATGATTACATGAGTTATGTTTTAGGGAGTGAGGCCACTTAATAGTTTTCTCTTCTTTGATGACCATCAGGACGTTAAACACAAGACGTGTTGAGTGGTGTATACTCTTTCTTGGCTTGATGCTCACTTCACTAGCTAATAGATTGGGGAGGGAGGATACGAGCCCTCTGTTGTTCGGACTTTCTTCGTTGCAAAGTTTGATTGTTGTCTCTGGCTTTAGTCTTGCGCTTTCCCCCAAATTGCTCGAACTGCTCCTTGTGTGCATTGAGGGCCTCGTCTACAGTGATTTGGATCTCAACATAATGGACAAGATCAACATAAGAATGAACTGTCTCCTGCATCAGCTATGAGTAGAAGGGTCTTGTGCGGAGCCCCCCAAGGAAGATTCCTCTCAGTAACTTCGAATCCAATCCCAGAATTTTGCGGGCTACAACGGAAAACTTACGGAAGTAATTCTTGAGCGACTCTCCTTCACTTTGGCAAATTCGTGAGAGTTGGGATAAATCCTTGATGATCCGTCAGTTCGCTATGAACTGCTCCATGAATTGTTTGACAAGCTCGTGAAAGGTGTTTATAGTGCCCCCTGACAAACCGTGGAACCAGCTGCGAGCATGTTCTTTAAGAGTGGTCGGAAATACTTGACATAGAAGCACATCAGAGGTACGTTGAATGTGCATGATGTTTCGATAGTGATCAATATGCTCATAGGGGTTAGTTATCCCTTCGTAGGTGTCGATGTTCGAAAGCTTAAAGCCTATTGAGATGGATTGTTGGAGGATCGCATCTGCTAAGGGAGAAGATTCATGGATTTTATAGTGAACGGGGAAGAGATCATTTTTCTCTATGGGGGAACTCTTCTCGGACTAGGCGTCGTAGCTCGTTATGAATGACATCATCTAGAATGACAGCAAGGCGTGGCGGTGCTATGTGAACTGCGCGAGATGGAAAAGTGGAACTTGCGGTATTTATGAGTATAGCATCATGACATGGCAAGGGAAGTGTTCTTCTTGGGGAGCGGGGTCGAAACAAATTCCTCCGAGTGATGTGCTTCCTGTAGGTCGCTAAGTTAGTGGTAAATGAAATTCATCCAATGATGTGGGCAATGGTTGTTGAGCCTCGCGTAGGCGATGTAAGATCTATAGTTGAGACTCCTCTATTATGCAAATTCAATCTTTCAGAGGACCTGAAAGGCCTTCGTTGGAAGGATAACGTCTCTCACGACCGAAAGATGAAGAGGTATGACGCTTTTGGCTTCGTGACAGCTCCCTGAAACAATGGGTGTTGGAGCGTGCTTCGTTGTCACGAATATTGTGTCTAGTGACCATGTTGTAAACTCTTAAGTACATCAGTGGTGAGATTGAAGTTTCCCACATACTGTGTCAAACTAATGCGCGCCAGAAAATTCGCGACAGTAAAGTAGCAGATCATCTTCTTAGCATGAAATGAAGATTCAATGCACATTCAAAAGAGAAAAGAAAACTATTAATGACACAAGAAGTTTTTACATAAAAAATCATAAAGGGAAAAATCACGGGATCTGGTCCAGCTGAAGAATTCCACTATAAAAAGATAATTACAGTTGCAACCACTTGTCCTACAGGCGAGAAAATGTTATTAGACTTCCCAAGTTACAACGTCGATGTTCGGATGATTTTGTTGTAGGAATGGGCGACGACTGATAGAGAATGGTTGTGGCCGACAGATGCCAGTCGATAGCGTTCAGCGATCGTTGGTGGCGGTCGGCAGTGGTCGATATCGGTTGGCGGTAGTCGACGGCGACTGACAGCAATCGACGGCAGCAGGGCGGTGCTGGACTTTAGCTCCTTCTCAAAGCTTCAATTTCTTTCTCAAGGCTCAAACTCTCCTACCCTCTCTTATGAAAGGAAGGAAAACTCCAACCTCTCTTTCTTGCGCGCAATGCTGAGGATGCTAAGAATGGAAAAGCTTTTGTCCAAAAAACTATGCCAGTGCTACCTTCAGTCACACATGAGGAGAACGCTCGTGCATCTAGCTATGCAAGGCAAACCCTCTAGCAAAGCAAGACGATCACTTTCTTCTATGCTTGCTAGGATTATTCAAAGTAGGTCCAGAATTGGCAGCGTCCAAAATATCCAAAGATAATTCAAGGGAGTAAGTAGAGGAGGAGAACGCTCGTCCATCTAGCTATGCAAGGCAAACCCTCTAGCAAAGCAAGACGATCACTTTCTTCTATGCTTGCTAGGATTATTCAAAGTAGGTCCAGAATTGGCAGCGTCCAAAATATCCAAAGTGACATTATATTGATGATCCCAACTACTACCCATATCATTGGGTAATTAACCATCCAATTGAAGTTATTTTTGCTTTTGAATTATTTAGAAATTTAAGTTTGAGTGC
The DNA here is from genome assembly GCF_001263595.1 of Phalaenopsis equestris. Taxonomy (NCBI): domain Eukaryota; kingdom Viridiplantae; phylum Streptophyta; class Magnoliopsida; order Asparagales; family Orchidaceae; genus Phalaenopsis; species Phalaenopsis equestris. The sequence continues at coordinate 286,053 of NW_018164700.1, read as the reverse complement.
TTACAAATTTCATATTTGGACTTCAGATCAATAAATCAAAAAATAGGATGATGGAGGATTACCTCTCATGGGAAGGGGTCGAGTCATTTTGGTGGCATCAAATATTTTTTTGACGAACTTCATTTTTGAACCAATGACAGAGCAAAGAGAACTAAACCTAGCAAATGCAATGTGTAAAAATCAACAAAAGAAGGTTATTCTTATAAATAGTATTTGACTTTTGTTTAATGGTGTTTTTATAGAAAACACTTTTGAGGATGATCTATGATTTCCGAATGGAAGGGAGTTAAAGCTCACGATGACATCTTAGATGGAGCATATGAAATTGAGTAATGACTTTGAGCCTTCCAACCAATTCTTCAAAATTATGACCGGTTGATTACAAAAGAATTGCTTTAATAGAATAGAAATAGTTGGATGAAGTGGTCCAAGTTCAACCAAAGAACAATATGGTATTATTGTCGCCACCACAATAAAGGCCATCTAATAAGGATAAAGAGAAAAATATTATGATCAACAAAGAAATGACATCCAAAGATTAAAAGAAAAAATCTAACTTCAATAAGGAGACAAATTATAATATATTATCATATTTAGAAAAGATTATTGCATAGTTGAGTATCTATGAAGCTCTTTTAATATCAATAGACATCTGAAAAACTTAAATTCGGTCTCTTAAGGATTTGAAGAAGTATGATATATGAAGACTTACATCACTATGAAACAAGATTGAGAAGCCCAAGCGGTTAGAACTAATGCATAATGAAATGAAATGAAGCATCAAATAGTAACTCCAAATTAATTGTGATGATACATACGGGGCTTATAGATTTCAAATCCACAAGGAATGAAACAAGCCTATTTCTACTGGGCTTATAATATTTCCTGGAAAGGAGTGCCAACTAATTCATCCAAGCTTGTTAAAATCACGAGGTCTGGTTACATGTTAATGCAGGATGTGTATGTAATTCAATTAGGAAGATTGATAAGACATACAACTCAGTTTTATAACTCAAGCTGCTCAATTGCAAGAGGCATGCAATACCTCTAACTAATCTATTAATTTATTTTAATGTTCCTTTTTTCTTGTACGCAACTCTAACATAAGATGCATATGATGAAATTTTGAAGGCGTGATTTAGGCCAAAAAATTGGTATAACATCACACGAGAAGTGATTCTCATCTTCAAAGTTTCGAAGAATCCTACACATATGTAGGAAAATTATATGAAGAGGAGTGGAAGCTATATAAAAGCATATTGTAATTTTCCCTAATTCTTTTTTACTTTATTTTACTCTCTATGATCTTTTTTATTATTTAGTTTGAGTAGAATAAAATTATTTCCTAGAAACCTACCTCATCGCAATCAAGGCTAAGCACCAACAATATACAAAATTTTTGTAAGAAAATAAGCATGTCAAACTAACATGCGAACATCATAAATATTAGGTGGAGAGACCAGTTTGGTTGGATATCACTTTTGACCCTAGAAGAAAAAAAAAAGGGAGTAATGCGGCCTAGCATAGTCTACCAAAAAAGGGTATCAATATTGACCCTACAAGAAAAGAAAACATATCAGTCTAATGTAGATATTCTGGCCATTTTAACTCAAATTTGGTCAGGATGAATTTAAAGCGTCAAAGTTGTTTTAAGATTTATGCAATATATGAATAAATCAATCAAATCTTGTATTACACTAGTATAAAAATAAACCTGAAAGTTTTAAAATCCTTTCCCACCAAATTTTAGTCGGGATATTCTCAATTTTGCTCTTCACCTGAGAGTTATAGCCATTGTTTGTTGGAAACCATAAAAGGGGATCTCTTTGTTTATTATCTAGTTTATTTGATTCTTATAATTTCATGGTACAGTGTATTCCCGTTTGTTGGCCAACTGACTTGTTGGTATTCCTTGTGAAGAGAATGGAAGTGCTTCTGCATGGGGAAGAGCCTTTTTATCGCCTTACTTGATTGCATATGCGTTGGGGCTTTTCTTTGTGGTGAGAAAGGAAAGTAATTAGGCCTAAGGAAGAGCATTTTGTTGTGCCTTATCTGGTTACATATGTGTTGGCCTATTCTTTGTGGCGAGAATGAGTGTTCTAGAGTCTTAAAAAGAGTATTTTCTTTGGGTCTATTAAATTTTTACACCTGTGCGAGACTTCTCATGAGTGCTCTGAGCTAGTATCAGTTTGGTTCAACCTGTTGTGACTGACCTGAACTATTATAATGTTGCTCTACAAATCATCATTTAAGAAGATATGATTTACATATTTTTGGCGTGCTATATTTTATTTAGCTGATTCATGTTTACTTGTGAAAAGGGACAAAAAGAAATCTAGCTTGTATATTCTTTCATGTGGAAAGTGATACGATCATTAAGACCTGTGGTCTGTAGAGCTAACCTCAGTACAATATATTCAATTCATTTCAAATATATTCAATCCAGGAAACACAATTCATTCAAATATATTCAATGCAGAAGTTATAATCTTACAATAATTTCAAATATATTCAATACAGGAGATACAAATGCTTCTTAGTTGATTTACTAGCATGGTACAAATCATTCAAATATATTCAATGCAGAAGTTATCATCTTACAATAATTTCAAATATATTCAGTACAGGAGATACAAATGCTTCTTTAGTTGATTTACTAGCATGATACTACAACAACAGTAATTTTGGCTGACCACCGCTCTTGGCGAGCTTAGCATGAGTTGGTCTGTAGAGCACTGCTTATAAAATGTATGTTAGATTAGACATCCCGCGCTGGAACCTCATCCAATAATTACTGCATCAGAATCATGGTCAGTTAACTGCTTCTCTTCTTCTATTTGTTTTTTGTTCTTTCTTCCTGTTTGCTGTCCTCAGAAGCTTCTGCTCTGCCTTTCTTCTCTTTCACCTCCATTCTTTTCTTGTGTAGATGTTGGATAAGACCACCTAAAGCGAAATCGACATCATCACTTCTCAAAAACTCCTCTGAAACTTCCGCTGGAGTTACCTCCACCTCCATCAACAACTTATCAATCTCTTCAAACAGAGAGTGCTCATCAATGGCATGGTAACAGCACTCTGAAGCTATCAAGACCACAGTAACCCATATGGATGTGCATATCCATTCTACCTGGTCGCAGCAATGCTGGGTTAAGCCGATCCTTATAGTTTGTCATCAACACGATGATTCTCTCCTCACCACTGGCCGACCATAAGCCATCAAGGAAGTTTAACAGCCCCGAAAGTGTTACATAATTGCTGTTCCACGTTGTCTCGTTCTCTTCCTCTTCATCTCTGTTTTTCAGATCAATGGAGCAGTCAATGTCCTCAATCACAAGCACTGATTTGTTTGTCATGGCTACTAGCAGCTTTTTCAGATGAACATTCGTTCTTTATTCGAGTTAACCTCCTTAAGATTCAGGTCGTAGATGTCAAACCAGAGATAGTTAGCAATGGCGGCGACCAAGCTTGATTTGCCAGTTCCTGGAGGACCAAAGAGCAGATATTCACGCTTCCAGGCCTTCCCAATCTTCTTACAGTATTCCTTTCTCTTGACAAATCTCGCCAAGTCCTCATTGATCCTTTGTTTGAGCTGTACCTCCATTGCTAGCGTCTCCAACTTTGAAGGATGGTTTAGTTTTATGGAACTCCAATTGTCATACCGATTCATATAAAGCTTCAACCGTCTGTCGGCTGACTTAATGGCATTGGATCTTGCCCGAATGTGTGGGAAATAGGTGGCCAATGTTATTTCCTTGTACTTGCTGTGGAAGCTGAGCTCATACCATTTGACTTTGATGGTTTTCTCTACGCCGCCGCTGGAGGTAGACTGATTATCTTCGCTGATGAGCTTCCACCTGTATTTCACTCCTTGGAATTCATCTATGAGCTCTTCACCATCATCGAGGCTGATGACGATGATGTCGTTGTCCTCTGTCTCACTTGCTCGCAGCCGCTTCATAGTCGGGGAGATCTTTGTCGTTAGATAGGTGTTGGCGGCGTCATAGAGCTTATTGGAATGGAGTCCTTCCTTTTGTTGGATGATGATGGTGTCCACGGTGGAGAATTGGCTGAAGAGTTTTTGGATGCCGGAGGTAGCTATGCTGCGGAACTCATTGGGAAGGCATTCATTGATGATGGTTCGAGCGAGCATCGCCGAGGCAGTTATGGAGACAATTGCTGTGAAATACTCCTTGGTGAATTCTACAGCTTTGCTCCGTGAATCCATGGAGTAATTCTGGCTTTAGATCTTTATGATGTGGATGGAAATGGATTTGGGAGGAGACCTCGACCTTCTGCTAGTTTCTCTTTCAGTATAGAAAGGTCTTGTCCCTGCTTATTGAATGGATTAGATTTCTTGGTTTTATAGAAGACAATTCAAGCTGGAGACCAAATTATTGTATGGGAGTACAGTTTTGCATTAGAGTTCCAATCAAGGTCTTTCACGTGTACACGCAAGCCCCCCATGTATTAAATTAGTTTTTTTTTTAAAGGGGCTTGCCTATACACGTGGCAGGCCCTGATTGGAGTCCTAGCACATTATTGGTCTTTCAATCTATATAATCTTTGGAAGCATGAAGGATCTATAATTATATACATATAAACTTTCATATTTACACACAAAACATTTAAATTTTTAATATCATAATGCATAGGTTTAAAGCACAAAACTGTTAGGTATGTAAATATGAAAGCTTGGGTATGAGATATGTAAATACATAAAAATTGTGTGCTGTATATGTAAATGTCCCTAAATAATAATAAAGTCTAGGTTTCCTTTCTATCCAAGTCTTTGAGAGGTGTGCTCTTCAAGTTTTCATTCAACCCAAGTACTTGTATTATGCAAAGCGTTACAACGAAGGTCGCAATCTGCTAGCTAGGCTTCATCAAAGATGTAAGTTCCCACCACATCGCAGCCCTTCTTTTTGTTTTGGATGTTCAGGATTACGCCTTTCAGTCATATGAATTTATTTCTTAATGAATATAATACTCTTCGTTCGTTTGTTTGTTTCAGAACCGTTCAAGCTAGACAAAAGCATTTCCTACGTTGTATTTGAGCGAGGGTAAGACTAACTTATTTTATGTGATCTTTCCAGTTGTTACGACTGCATTTTTCGAACTGTTTCACAGTGATTTTATTTATGGAAACTTGCCTACATACCACACATTTCTTATGTATTTACATATCAAACACCCGAAGTTCAATGTTTATAATTATAATATTTTGGTGTTGCAAATTTATGCATGAAAATGTATATTTCACTTTTTAAAAGGTTAGTAGTTGTGATATTTTTTATTTGAAGTTAAAGATTTGAGTGGTATGTATGTAAATCTTAAAGTTTATGGGTTAGATATGTCAATATATAAGAATTGTGCTTTATGTATAATTAGACGCTTCTTTCTTAATATTTTGACTGATAAATAGTACATTAAAGCATGCTTACTTGTTCTAACACGTGCTTGATTTGTTCGGATTATCTAATCTAGGCTGTGTTCGTCATTTTTATTCAATATAGAGTCAATAGTACATGAAAATAAAATATCTGACAATTAGTATTGAACAAACTTGGGGAAATATTGGATATGTTTATGGGAAGGACGCTTCTGCTGCCATTTGTTTCGTTTTCATGGTTCTGTACTTCTGTGAAGCTTGATTAAAAATTTAAAAAAAAGTTACATTTATGCCGCACAATTCTTATTTATTTGCACATCTAACACCTTAAGTTTGATAGTTACATTTACGATACTTTAGTGTCATAAACATAAATGAAAAGGTAATATTTATTTATGTGATCTTCATTTTTTGAGTGTTATGTATATAAATATGAAAGTTTTGATGTTAGATATGAAATACATGAGAATTGTGTGGGATTTAGATGTTTTAGCCAAAACAAAGTGTTTCTAAATTTGGATCAATAAGCTAGAAATATTAGTTTGATATCATGCAGGTTGAAATGGACTAGTCTAGTTGATATTATTTTGGGCTTTATTTGGAGTTAATGTGTAATAAGAAATTTGTTTTTGATACGTCATCAATAAATCCATCATTCGACATAAATCTCGAGGCATAGCACAGATCTAAGAGTGATCTTTTGAGCAAGAAATAGTCAAACTTCGATTAAAAGTCATCTAGAATTTTGATTTCAACAAATTTATGGTCAAACTGATCAGCTCAACGAGATGGACGCAACGTTACCAAAATCAATCCAACCCAAACACAAACAAGCTCTGATCAGGCCATTAAATCATTTTTGGAAGCTTTCAGGGTATGTTTGGAAGGCAAATAGATCCCAAATCTAGCAAAATCATAGTCAAATTGAGCGTATCGACAAGACAAACCTACCGAGCCCAAGATTGCTCAATTTTGTCATCATTAAGACACTTAGATGTTTATCGAATTTCTTCTGATCAAGGGGATCCTTCCGGGTCGTCTGATCAAGAATGGTAAGGATTTCTTACTTATTTACAATCTAGACTTTATAAATAGAGTCCCGCCCTACTCATGAACGAGGACCTGGAGTTTGCAGCTTGAAGAAGATTGAAGTTTGGAGAATGAGTTGAAGCCCAACGTTACTCCTGCACCAATGATCCAACGACGTTTCCTACTCCTGCAACTGCCGATGATCACCACTCATCGGCGACTGCTGATTACCATTAGTCGTTGCCCAATGCTTGCGAAAAAGCACTCGACGAAGCAAGTTATGAAGCAAAGCATCTCCCCGAACGTCAAGCTGACTCTGAAGATGGTGCATTGAAGCCCCGACTATTGCTCCACTTTGCGACCGCTCTCTATCGTGGGGCCACAAATCCTTCCACGCACCGACGTTGTAACTTGAGAGACTATAAAACAAGTGGCTGTATATTTAATTACTAACTCATTGTGGAATATTTCAATTGGGCAAGACATTGGTTTTCTTTTTTCTTTACAGGTTTTTCACGTAAAGTTTTTTTGTGTTTTCTACCCATCATTTCTAGTTTCTCGTGCATCACTAAGATGTTAATTTATCACTATAATCGTGAATTCTCTTGAACGCACTGGATCTGATTAAATACAAATAATTTTGGGCCACATATATTTGGATATTCAAAAAAAAAATAAAACCTTCTTGAATTAATCATGAGATTATGTGAACTTTATTTTTAATTTAAATTTGTAACTCGATAATTGAACCTAATGATCCCAGAACTTGATCTTAGTTTAAATGTATCTAAATCAAATACTGTGAAGTATTTGTATAAACTTCACAAAATTATTTGTGGTACCTAGCAACTTTTGAATGCCACATGTTTAAAATCATAACAAGCATTTCAATAGCATAGATCAAATTAGCTCATGATTAGTCCATTATAAATTCATCAAGGCACTAAGGTGTTTATAGTGTCAAATAATCAAGAGGTCAATTCAGATCATCTCAGCAAATTTATTAATTACCAACAAGATTGATCAAAATGCCCCATCTAAAAATCTATCAACATGCTTGGGTTCCAAACATTCAAAGGTATTCCAAGAGAATATTTTGGAGAGAATTCTTAGACTTAAATTTTTTAAACTATGCTCATCAATACTCAATGCTATTGTAAACCTTCACCAGTACTTATCATTGGACATCAACACATGCCATTAACCAGCACCACAGCCCACAATTGACCAACAATGATGTTTGTCATACCATTGTCTGAAGTAGGTTGTCTACTGATGTCCTATTCCTACCTTCTGACTTTTGATCTCGCTTCTTATAAAGAGAATGATCATGTAGAATATTGCCCAATACTTTTTGTTTGATTTAGCTTCATTTAATGCGATCAATATTTGTTGTATATCAACTTTTGAAATTTGTCACTTACTTTCCTTATCACTAGTTTCATTTTTTTTTCAAAATCAACTATCTTTTAATGTCTCTAAGAAATTATTCCTAATATCCTCAAATACTTCAATGGTTGACTATCGGTCTCTCAATCAAGAAGACAATCCAATCCCAACTTTAGAGAAATGTATTTGTAAGGTTGGAGGAGCATTAGACATGAATCTATTCTTGAGCAGAGCTGAGAGAAACTACTACTAGAGATGGTGGTCAATCACGACTAGTGGCTATTATAGCTTAGTTATTATTCTAAACCACTTTATTGTTTGATATTTGTAATTGATTAGAAAGTTTGAAACCCCGTCTTATTTTCTCTGAGAGAAAAATGAAATTATGTACTTTGTATTATATTAGGAATTACTTTGGCTGAATCAAACCTCGTGATTTGTCCGTTTTCGAGGTTTTCATATAAATCTATAGTATTTTCTCTTTGAACACTTCTTTTGTTTGTATGTTCGCTTGATCATCATATAATGCTAAAATATTGACCTATCATTCCATTGTCATGAATTTTCTAGGCCTTATCTTTTAAACTTCGTGTGAGGGCGAGGCAATCTGTTTAAACTCTGCACAGAAAAGCTCTAAAACGTGTAGCAAACTTGACATGTGAAAACTATTTATGCATGTGATAGGCACTTTAATGTATGATCTTATTAATTTGCATATTATTATCATAATTTCTATTATAGCAGAAGCCAACTCAAATAAGGATTTTTTAAGGGTATACATCTTGAATTATTTAGAAAATTGTGAATGATTTGAATTTCATGGAGTTGTTTAAAGTGCTTTATTGGTTAGACTATCTAGCACCATTAATTTCCAAAAATTTTGATCAGTATTTTGCTTTATGTACTTATAAAAACAATAATCTTGACTTCATTTATGAAAAAATGATTTTAATAAACAAATTGTTTGAATTTTATCAAGCAGAAGAAGAAATATTATAACTCAAAATGGTAGTAGTAACTTTAATCTGTCTCAAATCACAATCTAATTTGCAGCTTATGTCTTCCGGGAAGCCTCAAACATACCCAAAAGTTATCATACAATCTTTTCAAAGATCCTTTTTACAGACGCAGAACCTCTGAACTTCTGAAACCTCTGATTCATCAAAATTGAACTTAAATTTTTTGGCTGATCAACAAATTTGATTGATTGAGACTGTAAATTAGTCTCACGAGCCATTGTTTCTGTTCAATTTTAGCCAACCGATCATCCGTGTACCACGAATCATGGCAGACTTCACATCTCCAGAAAAGAAAATAAATAAATAAATAAATCATTTTTAATTTTCAACAGATTTTTCTTCCTCTGCTTCGGGGAAAATATTTGTTTACGTAAGACGTATGCAGCGCTGCATACGTCGGAGGTTATTCAGAAGGTATGGGGGGGTTACATCCGCGTTATACCCCATGTAACCTCCCTGTAACTTACTTGTACCTAACGGAACTATAGAAGCCCGGAACTTATTTATAGGTTACAAGGAGGTATAATGTGAATATAACTCCCCTATACCCTCTGAATAACTTCCCGACGTACGCAGCTTTGCGTACGTAAGACGTACGCAAATATTTTCCCTACTTTGGTGTGAGCTGTCAACAACTAAACCTTCTCCTTTATGCAAGTTAGAAGATATTAATATGCTTGCATAAATTAGAATATCATTTTTAAATAATCATTAATTTTAAATGATCAATATGCATCTCGAGGATCCAATATGAAACTGAGAATTTTAACACGCGTATGTTGTTCAAATATAAATATTATTTTGGTGTTGTAAAGATGATGTTATAAGTGAGGACATATAACTTTACATTCACTGCATTAATTATTAATCACAATTAGGTAAATAACTAATAAAATCTTGGGAATTAAACTAAATTATCGATGAAAAGAGATAAATCCCGCCAAACAATAAAAATGACATCTTTAAATCTTATAGGTTCTTTAGTCCCTTTTTTTCCTTTGTTTCGCCTTAAATCTGGAAGACGATTATGGGTTAATAACTGAAGCATGTGAAGCCTAGTAGGAAGAAAGGGGGAGAATGAGGTGTTTTCCTTCCTTAATGATACAGGTGCGTCCGTAAGAGTGGAGGCAGAGCAGTAAGAGAAAGATGGGACTATGGGAGTTTCGAAGGTATTTAAATGTGTAATTTCGCCATTGCTTTCCTAGCTAGGAGCCAGCTCTAATGGCAACTATCACTTCAACGATGGTTTTGAGAGAAATAGCAGAGGGTATCGCGACCCAACTCGATACAACACTTTATATTGAAGTAGATCGTCTCATGTCGAGGTTGCAATTGTTAAATTATTACGCAATATTTATTTGAAAAAAAATTCTTATTTATTTATTTATTTTTTATTTTTTTATAAACACAAAGTCATTAATATCATCACAATATGAGACGAAAAACTCAAAATTCATTCATATTAAATATAACAATCATTATTTAATATCTCTAACATCAACATACAAACATCACCCTGACTATAAAAAATATAGATCTAAGGTAATAACAAACGTAATATCATACTCTCAACAATAACCCAAAAGTCTCTACTCAACCTGGGTCTTACATTTCCCTGAAATGACATATGCAATTAAAACAAGTGTGAGCCAATACAACTCAGTAAACTACTCCAAATCTACTACATTTTTCAATATATATAAAATAATAAACATGCATTCAATGGAAATAAATCCAACATGCTAAAATATTATGTGTAGTATTTATTGCAGTACAATACCTGAAATCATAACTACAATAGATAACTACTGAATAGCAGTATAAGCAATATTATATCATAAATACTGTAGAATAGTATGAAAATTAACTTTGTATTTCAATATTTCAATTATTTTAAAATTTTTCCTTCACTCTTATACCCCCACTTCCACTCATAACTCAACATATTCATATTTCCCTTATGTCTCTTATAACTTCACTTCCACTTATACATTCACTTGTTCACATCTCTGTCCAAGCATATCAAATGCATAGATGGAAAAAATATATGGGTGGAAGTCTTTATAACTTCATTTGATTATGCATTACATACAACAACCTAGCCACAACCACATGCACTTTTCTCTTTTTTATTGGCTTTGACACATATTTTTGATACATAGGTATATAAATGCTAGCAATTTCGCATGTTAAATATCATAAACATGGTGCAAAAATCAGTACAAAGAAGTAGACAATTAATAATATAATTTGCAGGGAAAATAGATCTGCACATATCGATGACAACAATTAACAAAACTATTTATATGTATTATATAGAATTTTTCAAGTATTTCTTGCTCTACAATAACTTTATTAGGCTTAATATACATGCTAAAATATACTAAATTTTATAAAATACAAAATATCATGCAAAAATAATTATTTTTTTCTTGTTGATTAATCTTGCACAGTCTAATATACAACATATCAAAAGTTACACTGTGAAAAATTTGTAAATCACCATAAATGAAATATTGTCAAATAAAATACCAAAATTTTGTGAAAAAAGATGAAATTAAAATTTGAATTAGGGTAATAATAGCTTAGCTAGGGCCAAATAATTTCACCAAGTGGCCCGATTGACAAAATTGGCTCTAATGCCTTCAAATCTCACTTTCTCTCTCTATGCATCTGTTCAGATGATAAAATGAAAAAAAACACGTAATGGATTTCTTGTAAGCGTCACATAATATTTATGCTTAACTATTCATATAATGGCTATTTTTATTAATTAAATGATATAATAGTCATTATTTAGTTTTTAATATTTATTAAGTATAACATTTATATAAAACTTTTAATATGTTAAAAAAATATGACTCCACAAATTATATAAAAATAGTAAATAAAGAGAAAATCTTTTCTAGAACACAATCATAAAGATGGTTTATAAAACATAATGAGATGGTTCCAAAAAACCCATTTGTACAAGGAAGTAACAAATCCTTTAAAAAGATAAATCTAGCAAAAAACTTTTTATTTTCCTACTTAATGAGATCCATATCAAATCCTGCATTTTTCCAAATCAATCTAAAAAATATTAAAAAAATAAAAAAAATATAAAATAAACATACAAAGTTTACATTATCCCAAAATAAGATCAAAATAGGTGCATTGGTGTACTACAATACCAATTGTCACTACAATGCTAATAGCCATGTCAAAAAACAATGTGGTATCTATCAAAATGCTAGTTTCGAAAGTTGTGATAGTAGACATGTGCTTAGTAACATGATAGATGATATTATAAATGCAGTGAAATAATATGAAAAATCAAATTTTATTCCTTTATTTGAGTTATTTAAAATTTTTTACCTCTCCCCTTATACATCCACTTCCACTTACACATCAAATTGTTCATTTTTTCTCTATGCCCCCTATAACTCTATTTTCATTTGTGCATCCACTTGTTCACATTTATTCAAACATATCAAATCTATAGATGAATAAATACATAGGTGCCAAAAGTCCTTATAGCTTAATTTGATTGCAAGCAACATATGAATGTCTAAATCAAAATTACCAAAAATCAACAAATAAATTGAGCATGAAATCAACTCCAAAATCTTCAAGAACCATTAAGCATAAAATAAACATGGAAATAGGAGATCCCAAAATTAGGTCACAATAGGTGCAGTGGTATACTACGCAAAATAAAACAAAAGGTACAGGTGATAACCCAAAATGTATACCAGCAAAAAGAGTATACCCAAAACGTACATGTATAACAAACCCCAAAACTAAAAAGGAATTAAGCAAATTTAAAATGTAGAAAGCTAATTTCCAGTTGACTCTGCCGATTATGTGTAACCAGCATCCAAGATACCCAAGTCCAACAACCATGTGAAAATCAAAGGGCATTCAACCAGAAAACCAAGATAGGGGGCAGCATCTTAATAGCGAACATATGGGGACTCCAGATCATTTTTAATATATATATATATATATATATTAAGATATCTAAAAAAGTGAATAAAAATAATTTTAATTGCTATTTGAAAATAAAC